>NC_063060.1:8506957-8806957 GCF_018812025.1 Megalobrama amblycephala | reverse complement strand
GTTCTCATTATGAACTAGTTTCTAATCAGCTTGCATATTACTAGCATATTGGCTGTTTATTAGTACTTATAAAGCACATATTCCTTAATTCCATAAGCCTTATTCTGCATGACCTTATTCTACATCCCTAAATCCTACACTGTAAAAAATGACCATGATTTTAACAGTAAAATACTGTAAAAATGCTGCGGTGAAAAACTGTCAATTGGTTTACAGAAAGTTTCCGTACTATATACGGTGAATTACTGTAATAGATCTAACGGTACATTTAATGTAATTTTACGGTAAAATACCGTTAAATTCACAGTTTTTGGAAGTGAAAAATAACAATTCATTGTAAAATTTACAGTGAAAAACCGTAAATTGACATTCCCACAATTCCCTGCGTGACACTTCACATTTGATATATTTTCGTTGAAATAAGTCTGTTTCTTCTTAGTTTTTCTCATTTTTTTCTAATCAGTTATGTACATTAGGGTTTTACGTTACATCTAATGTTGTTAAATTAATGTTTATTGCATTTTTAAAATTTCATGCATGTTACCATGATGGTGTTTAGTGTGTGTGTGAATGACACTGTGTGCACCTTCTATATATTAGTATTGTCCTCCTCAGCTTGTGGAAAAGCTGCTTGTGATGAACTTTGATTCATCATGTGACTCTTATCACCACTGTGTTTGGTGACTGTCAGTGTATTATAAAGGTACAAAACAGATATTAGTACTTCATTAGGTTGGTAAATTAACATTATATCAGTTAATGAAATACGTTATTTTACCGTAAATTTAACAGATTTTTTTTTACGTTGCTACTGTATTTTTTACGATAAAATTCTGGCAACCACAGCTGCCGGTTTTTTACCGTAAATTTTACTGAGATTTTTTTTACAGTGTACCCATACCTAAACTATAACGCTACAACAACTACTTTAATAACTATTAATAAGCAGTAAATAAGGAGTTAGAGGCAAAAGTTGTAGTTAATAGTGAATATGTGAAAAGAATAACATTTTCCTAAATATATTTTGATAAACATATATTGCACTGTATTACATGTTCATTATATTTTTACTTAACCTGTTAGTGATGTCTTTATTTTTTAATGTATGTTTTAATTAATCTGTCATGAAAACAATTTATTACAATTTATCCTTTAAATGTTTATTATTTCACCAATAAATTGGAGTAGAAACATACATATATTATTAAAAAGTTGATATAAATATGCCTTATGTGCAAATTAAATGTTTGTACAACTCAGTTTTATTTGAGTGTTGATTATTAAGCACATTTGATTAATTAAATTTTTAATATAAACTGAATACATTTTTCAAGAAAAATTTAAATGGCAAATTTTTCAATATATGCATATTTTTTAAATAATTAATTGTACTAAATTAATTCATTTAAAGGGTTAGTTCACCCAGCGTGTCGAATCAGCGGTTCGGAGTGCCAAAGTCATGTGATTTCAGCAGTTTGGCAGTTTGACACGCGATCCGAATCATGATTGGATATGCTGATTCATAACGCTCCGAAGCTTCCTGAAGCAGTGTTTTGAAATCGGCCATCACTATATAAGTCGTTATTTTGTTTTTTAGGCGCACCAAAAATATTCTCGTCGCTTAATAATATTAATATTGAACCACTGTACTCACATGAACTGATTTAAATATGTTTTTAGTACATTAATGGATCTTGAGAGGAAATGTCATTGCTCCCTATGCAGGCCTCACTGAGCCATCGGATTTCAACTAAAATATCTTAATTTGTGTTACGAAGATGAACGAAGGTCTTATGGGTGTGGAACGGCATGAGGGCGAGTAATAAATGGCATTATTTTCATTTTTGGGTGAACTAACCCTTTAAGGTGCAGTTAGCGATTTCTGAGAAATGCCGTTGAAAGTGAATCGGACCAAGCACCACAACACTTGTAGCCAATCAGCAGTTGGGGGCGTGTCCACTCATGATGGGGGAGGAGAGAGCAAGAGGGAGATCTGAAGATAGATTCCAGATCACTGGAAAAAGAAGGGTTATGATCAGACAAGATTTTTATGACCCGTGTTAATATTAGAAAACCTTTCCAATGCTGGAGAGACCCAAGTGGGAAGGCCTGAAAATGAGGTTGTGTTGTTTCCACTCCATATTTCACAGAATCAAGACATGCTGTTGTTGTAATGTTAGCAGGGCAGTTATTTGAACATACTCTTGTGTACTGTATGTTTATTTTTTGTTCTTCTTTGTCATTCGTCATCTTTGCTTTATTTTTTGATAAGCATTATTTTGCTTCGCTTCAACTATGCATTTTAGGGGCGGAGCAATGAAGGGAGGGGTCTGTTTGTTTGGTTTGATTTCAAATATCAACAGTGTTTGCTTACTGCATCTTTAATTTAACAGCCCTTATTATATCTTACACATTTTATTTGACAGGTGCCTTACAATAGCCAAAAATAACACATCACAGCCTAGGTTTGATTCCAGTCTCTACAGACACACAGGAACGAGGCTTCTGATTATGCTAAACATGTATAAACATTTCCCTTACATATCAATATGTACACAAATGAAAAGTTCAGTATGAAGTTGTTGACTCTCTGAACTGCTGATGGTGCGTCCTCTTGAGAAGTGAGAAATCAAACGAGCCAAAGCATGTTTTTGCTTATAATTAAGATTTCAGCACTCACAATCTGGGCGCTGATACCAATCAAAGCAGACTGAGAGATCTGCTCTGTGATGGCAGATGCCAAACATAAAACTAAAATCTGTTCGCTGTGTGTATACACTCACACACACACACAGAGATAACACTCAGCTGTTCCAAAAACCGGGACGTTAACAGCTCATTATAATGTGTTTCTGTGTAAGAAACAGAAAGGAACACAAATAGACCATTTGGCTGTGTTTGGACATCTCTAACTGCAAAAACTGAAAGCAAGCAAGTCATTTTTTCTTTTTGCTTTTTTTTTCCTAACAAAATGTGACTGAAGCTCAGCAGATGCGGTGAGAAAACACACAAATCTAATTTAGAAAACCCTCACTGTTCCTGGATTTAATTAAAACGAAATTAAACATTCAACAGGATTGCTTTCATAGTGTAGATGCTCATGTGGTCAAATGTGTTCGAACAGCCACAAAAGACCTCCTACTCTCTGCCTACTGACCTAATGCGTAAACATTATGGAGAGCACTAGACAGACAGGATTTAAACTTTGTTGGCTGAAGACCCAAATTTGGTTTGAAGATGAAAAATGTACCAAGCACAATGTTCTCTCACCATTCCTGATATCTGAAACACACTAACAGTGTTTGGCATGGGCTTGCGGCTGTCAGAACAGAAACGAAAGCTGATCTGTTCGGTTACTGACATTCTTTCAAATATATTCCACTGTGTTGAGCAGAAGAAAAAAATGTATACAGATTTGGAACAATTTGAGGGTGAGTAAATGATAACAGAATTTTCATTTTTGTGTGAACTATCCCTTTAAATAGGGCACTATTTGAGGGAACAGCCATTTGTAGCGGTGTCCAAAACCATAGTGGACGTTATCAAGGGCACTCATTCAATCCCACCACAAAAACGTGTGTACAACCGATATACGCTCAACGGCTAGAGAATACACATAAAGCACCAAATCGAATGAATTCCTATGTTTCGCCAGAAGATGGCGCCCACAGCTGAATCAATCACCCATCCACTTTCCAAACCGCTGGTCCACAGTTGCTACAGCGTAATATCATACAGGCATAAATTCCTTTTTAATTGATTATTAAATTGTTTTATTAAGGTTTATACATGCTAGTTTCCACAAACTATGCAAGCAACAGCAAGCACAAACTTTGCAAAAGCCTTTACTGCGCACTCAGTGTCCGAATTCGCTCACTCGTTTTCATTCACTCCTTCAAGTTTATTAGTGGAGTAATGTAGGGAATAGTGGATATAGTGGATATATTTCGAACACAGCCATGGCTCATATGTGTATCACCACAGAACCTTTCTGTAAGGGCATGTTTACCATGATATATTTTACTGTGGTTTTGTCTAAGTGACTGCAACACAGTTGCAGCTACCAGAAGTACATCAGAGTGAAACTTTGGTTGCTTTTCACACTAAGGCTTTGCTAAACCCCCCCCCTCAGCAGGATGAGTCATGCGCGCCCTCCAGCAGGCACTGTGATCCAGTTTCTATAGAAACCTGTTGCTATGGAAACACCTCTTGCTCAAGAGTCATAAGGGGATACACAAACACTAGCACAGGTGACCGGGGCAAATCAGACGGGATTTTAATAAGATAATCAAGACGGGCCCGATTCTAAAGATCCCATCTCATGAAATGTCAGAACAAACAGCCATCTGCATAACGCTTCCTCTTCTATGAATAGTGTTGAGGGCTGCACAACAGTTTCTGGATTAACTACATCATACTCTTTAGAGCTGCATGATTCTGGATAAACTGACAATCAAATACGATTTCAAATAGAGATCGTGATTTTCCCATGATTCTGAACAGACAACTAAACAAAAGTCATTTGCTATAGGGCTGTCAAAAAGGCTGAAAAACTAAATTTGAATTTTATATCAATATTCAAATTATATTCGAATTTAAAAGGCAAAATTTTGGTTATGGGGAAAAAGCTTTTGGCTTGTCTCCTGAGGCCACAAGAGGGCACAATGGAATATTAACACACTGCATTAAATTGTTTATTCAAAGCAATGAAATAACATGACTGTACAAAAAAAAAAAAATCTAATTGCATAAATTGCATAAACAATTATGAACAAAACAGCATCTTGTATTTCTGCATAGTTTAATACAAAGAGCCGAAGCGCCGATCACGCAGAGTACTTTTTTTGTGTTTAAAAACATGAGATGCAGTGGAAAGAAAAACCCAAAAGTCTTGAGACGTTTTTTTTTTAATTTGAACTTCTAACTTTACATGGCTTTCTAAACAAAAAGGTAATTTGCTCTATTTTGATTGCTACTGTAGAAGTCAGTGTTTATATCTGAACCATAAACTTTGTTCCCAGTACTTTTGTGATAATATGAATATTTGTAACAGAAATAACCATACTATGATGTTGAAAAGCCTGTTTGCTAAAGCTGTTTCACACCTATACATGACAAGTGCTCTCTCTGGCTCAGCGGCAGTGCATGTGATTTTGTCAAAGGTTTAATAGACAGGTGAATCGCTGTCATTTAGGAATAAGATCACGTGGGGTGTCTGAACCAATTCAGATTTGTGATGTAAAAAGTCCATTTAATGCAGTTTTTTTTTTTAAAAAGTAAGTTCCTAGCCATGAAAAACTTGTGACCACAATAAAATTGGGTGGAGTTGTGGGTGGTTTTTAACATGTTGCTATGGTATTTTGGGTAACTGCTAGGTGTTTGCTTACTAAAGACAAAAATCTGAGCCCCAAAAGTCTCTGTGGTATTCTGGTCTGTAGAATTTTTTGGACTATTTTATTGTTTGTACCTCCTTACAAAAATAGAAGCATGGTCCAGTCATTCATATCAGATGGTAAAACTAAGGTACTCTAAAATACACTACCCTTCAAAAGTTTGGGGTTAGCAAGTTTTTTTTTTTTAATAAATGAATATTTTTATTCAGCAAGAATGCAATAAATTCATCAAAAGTGGCAGTAAAAACATTTATGTTACAAAAGATTCATATTTCTAATGAATGCTGTTCTTTTAACTTTCTATTCAGCAAAAATACTAAAAATACAGTTTTCATTAATATATTAAGCAGCACAACTGTTTTCAACATTGATAAGACATGTTTCTTGATCATCAAATCAGTATATTAGAATGATTTCTGAAGGATCATGTGACACTGAAGACTGCAGTAATGATGCTGAAAATTCACAGGAATAATTGACATTTTAAAATGTATTAATATGTCACATTATCACTGTTTTTTACTGTATTTTTCTGTTTTTATTGTATTTTTGATCAACTAAATGCAGCCTTGGTGAGCATAAGGGATTTCTTTCAAAAATCTTACCAACCCCAAATTTAGAATGGTAGAACTCAAATTAATTTAATAGCACTTATTGATTAAACCTAAAAAAAAAAAATAAAAAAAAAAGTACCAAAACTTACCATGGTACTATCACAGTCTTTTTGGGACATTTACACCATTTATGGAAGTCCTGGTATTCTTGTACAAGAACCTTAGAATACCATTTAAAGGTGCCATCGAACGTTTTTTTACAAGATGTAATATAAGTCTAAGGTGTCCCTTGAATGTGTCTGTTAAGTTGCAGCTCAAAATACCCCATAGATTTTTTTTTTAATTAATTTTTTTTAACTGCCTATTTTGAGGCATAATTAGAAATGCGCCGATTCATTCTGCGGCCCCTTTAAATCGCGCGTTCTCCGCCCCCTCCCGAGCTCTCGACTCTATCACTGCATAAACAAAGTTCACACAGCTAATATAACCCTCAAAATGGATCTTTACAAAGTGTTCGTCATGCAGCATGTCTAATCGCGTAAGTATAGTATTTATTTGGATGTTTACATTTGATTCTGAATGAGTTTGATAGTGCTCCGTGGCTAACGGCTAATGCTACACTGTTGGAGAGATTTATAAAGAATGAAGTTGTGTTTATGCATTATACAGACTGCAAGTGTTTAAAAATGAAAATAACGACGGCTCTTGTCTCCGTGAATACAGTAAGAAACGATGGTAACGTGTAATGCCTCGATCATGGGCTGGCATATGCAAATATTTGGGGCGTACACCCCGACGGTTACGTAACAGTCGGTGTTACGTTGAGATTTGCCGTGAGATTTATATAAGGAGGAGGAAACAATGGAGTTTGAGACTCACTGTATGTCATTTCCATGTACTGAACCCTTGTTATTCAACTATGCCGAGGTAAATTCAATTTTCAATTCGATGGCACCTTTAAATTCCATGGTATACATCAAAGTACCATGGTATTTCTATCTGATACCAACACTACCACCACAATACTTTTTGTAAGGGTAGTTCATCACATACCATCGTATTTACATGGTACTCAAAAATACCATGGTATTAACATGGTACATGTCCAAATAAACATGTTTATTCACAGCACGTTTGGGAGTGGAATTACTGATTTGTAACAATTTTTATCTCAAAAAATGACAACATCTACTTGTTCGGAAATGACCTGAAACAAACTCCAGG
Source organism: Megalobrama amblycephala (assembly GCF_018812025.1). Taxonomy (NCBI): domain Eukaryota; kingdom Metazoa; phylum Chordata; class Actinopteri; order Cypriniformes; family Xenocyprididae; genus Megalobrama; species Megalobrama amblycephala. Next base: position 8,799,786 of record NC_063060.1, on the reverse strand, counting down.
ACCCCAGAAGAGTGCAGCTCTAATGTAAAAAGCACACGTATATCAGCGGCCTGTAGAGAGCCAGAGATCAAATCACTGTCCTGCTGTCTTCACCTCATGCAATGAAAGTGAAGCTCAGTCAACCTTATTTGACATGAAATCCTCTGGAGAAAGCATAGAGGCTTTGAGAGGATTCAAACAGCATGATGTGTACATGTGTGCACTTGTTTGTGTTCGTGTGTGTGTGTGTGTGTGTGTGTGTGTGTGTGTGTGTGTGTGTGTGTGTGTGTGTGTGTGTGTGTGTGTGTGTGTGTGTGTGTGTGTGTGTGTGTGTGTGTGTGTGTGTGTGTGTGTGTGTGATGTCCTTAAAAATGAAGAGCAAAGATGGAAAAAAAAAAAAAAAAAAAATCTCATTGAAATTCTGGTCACTGCTGCCAGCTCTTCATACACTAAATATTATGTAACTGGAAAATAATACAGTTTCATCTGCCCTCCACCGCTGAGATGGACCGGCTGAGGCAGTTACATAAACTCAGATACCCATACTCATCAACTGAGACTCTGTCCTTGTCTTGCAGCCTCTCTGTCTGTCTGTGGAGGTATTAGAGAGTGGGCAGGTGGGAAGGGAGTGAGCAGTGTTTGGTGAGTGGGAGTGGGTGTGAGGTAGACCGAGGTAGTGTGAGTGTGAGGCGATTGTGAAGAAGTATGCAGGGTTTGATGGTGCTCGGACTCCCAAAAGGTTATTTCTCTTCTTTATATGTTCTTATATGTGTTTCAAGAGTTTTTACCAGGCAGATAATGAATATCCCACATAAACTGAAGAACAGACCCAAGCCATATCTATAGACCACAATATTACAGAGAACTGGGCTAGTAAGTAGTATGAATTTTGTCAGCTAATTATTAAATTTAGAGTCCTGTGTCAAATTCTTATCATTCTTATGTTTTTATTTGGGTCACATTTTACCATGCTGCATAATGGTTAAACTGATAATTATTTTGCTCAAAATTATAATTATAAAAAATAAATTAAGTTTTACATTTCATCAGAATTATTGCACTTTCAGCTATAAGTACAAATCAAATGTCAACTCATATGTCAACTCATATGCATGGTTTATTTTACCTCATTTAATTTCTTGATTTATTATCAGCTACTTATCATATAAGTTAACACACTCTCTACATTATGAAAATAAGTAAAACAAGAAACTTCTGTCAGAAATTAAAATGGTGAAATTCCTCATAGTAATTCCAATAATTCCAAATTACATAAATGTTTTTTCTATTAAAACAACAGCAAAAAGACTTTGTATTGTCAAACAAACTTTGTATTGTCAAAGTGCATTTATTGAGCAACCATAAATGGCAAACAGTATCGCAAACAGTATAGTCGAGATCCATGTTTGGATTTATTACAGTTTATCATTGAGAAGATTTTATGGCAGATTTAATCTAAAGGGTCATTTATTACTCGCCCTCATGCCGTTCCACACCCGTAAGACCTTAGTTAATCTTCGGAACACAAATTAAGATATTTTATTTGAAATCCGATGGCTCAGTGACACCTGCATAGGGAGCAATGACATTTCCTCTCTCAAGATCCATTAATGCACTAAAAACATATTTAAATCAGTTCGTGTGAGTACAGTGGTTCAATATTAATATTATAAAGCCACGAGAATATTTTTGGTGTAAAATAACGACTTATTTAGTGATGGCCGATTTCAAAACACTGCTTCAGGAAGCATCAGAGCATAATGAATCAGCGTATCGAATCAGCTGCTCAGAACGCCAAAGTCACGTGATTTCAGCAGTTTGCCGGTTTGACAAGCGATCCGAATCATGATTCGACACACTGATTCATTATGCTCCGATGCTTCCTGAAGCAGTGTTTTGAAATCGGCTATCACTAAATAAGTCGTTTTTTTGTTTTTTTTGGCGCACCAAAAATATGCTTTTGGCTTTATAATATTAATATTGAACCACTGTACTCACATGAACTGATTTAAATATGTTTTTAGTACCTTTATGGATCTTGAGAGAGGAAATGTCATTGCTTCTTATGCAGGCCTCACTGAGCCATCGGATTTCAACAAAAATATCTTAATTTGTGTTCCGAAGATTAACGAAGGTCTTACAGGTGTGGAATGGCATGAGGGTAAGTAATAAATGACAAAACTTCCATTTTTAACCCTTTAAGTAAAACACTGGGCAGAAAATGTATCCTTTTAATAGAAAAGCCCTGACTGGAGATTTAAAATCTTGACATCTGGCAACTGCAAACGTGAAAGCTCGTAGAGGCTTGTTAAAAAACAGTCTGTAATATTTTGTCTCCTCTTTTTATTTGACAAAAACAAAGAGGTTTTTATATAGTTTTTGTCAGATAGAGAATGATTTTTCGAACTCTCTTTATTGTTATCTTTATTACCGTCCTTGGTGTGAATGGGCCTATAGTTGTGGAGATAAAGGTTGTTGACAAACATTTTTCATCATAGATTTTGTTAATGAAATTAACACTACTAGTATGCAACCACCAGAACACCTGAGTAACCACCTAGCAACACCCTGGCAACCACCTAAAAACCCCAACATTGTGGTTTTGCACAGGCAAATGCTACTGAGATTTTTTCCCAAAAACTAGTTTAGTCTTTTACTGCATTTTTCCTAATTGTTTTATAATTATTATATGTAGCTTGTATGACCCTATATTTATCCAGAGATTTAATCGAGATATAATTTTTATCAAATAAAAAATATATAACAGGGACCATTTAAAATGAATTATTAAAGGTGAAAACTTTTAAAAGGGCTGAAAAACAAAAAAATGTTGACTACTTACAGGGCAAAAGATATACACTTTCCCTTATACATTACATACACTACAATTCAAATTTAAATGTATATATATATATATATATATATATATATTATATATATATTTAACATTTATAATTTATAGAAACCTATAATGTTAGGTTTCTGTTTCAGATAAATGCTGAACTTTCTATTCACAAAAAAGGATTTCAAAAAATATTAAGCAGCACAGCTGTTTTCAACATTGATAGTAACAAGAAATGTTTCTCGAGCGCCAAATCAGCATATTAGATTTATTTCTGAAGGATCATGTGACACTGAAGACTGGAGTAATGATGCTGAAAATCCAGCTTTGCCCCACAGGAATAAATGACATTTTATTAATGTAAACATTTTATTTATGTAAAATATATTACAATAAAAAACAGTTATTTTAAATTGTAATAATATTTCACAATATTACTGCTTTAATCAAATAAATACAACCTTGGTGATAAGAGACTTCTTTCAAAACCATCAACATTTTCTACAGACCCCTAACCTTTGAAGGGTAGTGTATTTATTAACCCAAATCTTGATGTTGATGAAGAAAAAGCTCATAGTGAAAATCTACAAACTTGTGTATTTTCCTTATTTTTCTCCTAGAGATCAACTAAATGCACCAACACAATCCCCGCAATAACGTATAGGCTCAAAATCCCATGGGAGTGTCTTTTAAACACACAATCTTAGGCTTACTCCTGTGTTCTCTCATCGATCAGAGCACTAGCAATGCTTGTCAAGCTTCCTCCCATTCACCTGCATCCCGCAGGCTACACATCGCCATGGGAACAGCCAAGGTGAATGAGCAGAGGTCACGAACGACTGGTTCAGCCCCATAAGCAGTCAGCTGGGTCTCAGGACGGCCGTGGAAAGTTAAAGCTCTGATCTCAGACACAGCATGGAATGTTTTTTTCTGCTGCATCATTTGAGTGTCTACAGAGAAAATGTACACTCCTATTAGCAAGCACACACAACTCACTCAGCATGCACCGCACCTTTCCCCCTGAGAGAAAGAACGAGAGAGAGAGAGAGAGAGAGAGAGAGAGAAAGAGAGCGAGAGAGGATGGTGACCTTGGTCAGGTCTTTAATGAGATGGAAAACTCCAGAAAATCTGTTTCTACTCCACACTCAGCAGTCTCTAAACTACATTACACTCTGTCAGCATGATTCTGATGAGGAGATAGTCAAATGTGTGTGTGTGTGATATGTGAGAGATAGATAAGCTATTTTTCCATAATAATATAGGTGACTGTTGCTGGCTAAGGTTGCTAAGCATGTGGAACAGAGATCAGTGAGCTATCTCTGTATTTGTGTGTGTGTGTGTGTGTGTGTTTGTGAGGGAGGATAGTGCTGTAAACCTTTTTTTATATTCCACTCAACAACTCAGAGTAATGGACCCAGCAGTGGACTGGTTTGGTTTGGTTTGGGAGGAGGGTTGTCGAACCAGTTTTAATGTCACTTGACTCAAGTGTGAGGATGTGCACCCTGACACACACACACACACACACACACACACACACACACACACACACACACACACACACACACACACACACACACACACACACACACACACACAGAGAATGCCCCCTGGGAATGCAGGTACACTGTGAAAAGTCTAGAGAAATGTTTAAAGGTACAGTGTGCAATTTTTGCTCCACTAGTGGCAATAAACATAACAGCAAAAATAACTCTGTTAACATTTTCTTAAGCAAATGTGAGTGGTGCTCACATTTGATTGCTGGCATCAAATAAAATAAAATAATAGACTGACTGACAGACGGGCAGGGAGACAGACAGACAGAACGAACAATAGATCGATCGATAGATAGTCGAACATCAAGGTTCAGTTCATGCAGTTAAGGCATTTGCACACTGAGTGCGAAATTTTCGCATGCGTTTTTTCGTATTCGTGATCCTAAAAATTTGTCACGCACAGAGACCTTGCACACAGAGTCTGATGCATATTAATGAATCCATTGCGAAAAAAAAAATAAAAAATGCAAAACTATACAAAATGAAGTCTTCAAGCAGTGCTCACGATTTAGAGAAATTGGCTCCATTCAATCCTGAGATTGCATAGAGAGAAAGGAGAGTTCACCTCATCAAGGAGCTGCGTGATTATCCCGAGCGTTTCAAAGTTTACTTCAGGATGTCAGTGACTCAGTTTGATGCTTTGCTACTGGCACAATCTGACTTTATATTCTGTCTCTTTGTATTCCGCACGTCGTTTGTCATACAGTGCTACTGCTCTGTGCTGTAGACGACTTGGATCAACTTATCAGATGGCATTCTGGATTTTGACGTTCGCGTACGGTGGCTCTGAATTGTCAAAACATTTCTCAAAATGTGTGCCACGGATACAAAAAATGCAAAAAATTAAACCTGATCCAAATTGTTTTTAATGACGGACGAAAGTTTCAGAGGCAGTGTGCAAACGTGACTGACATAACGTGAGGTCGTATTTATTTTATAACGTGTGAAAATTTCACATGCAAATTTCAAACTCAGTGTGCAAAGGTCTTTAGACAATGAATACAGTCAGTCACAGGCGATTCACACTCCTATCCAGAAGGGGGCGCGCGTGGTAATGCAACGCTGTTTGCCAACCACCACAACAGGCAAAGCGCAGAAGAACAGGAGATCTACTGTATGCGTATAATCTCTCAACCAGTGTTTCAACCATGGAAAGACATCAATAAAACAACTTGAGAATAATATCTCACGTAACATTACATTAACCTCAGGCAAGTCATTTACTGTCCACAGCAAGTTCACTAGAAGAATGAACTCTAGAGGGGAGAATTTTACTAAATATATGCACTGTATTAGCTTATATATTCATTATACTTACTTTACCTGTTAGCAATGTCGTAAAGGTGCAGAGTGTAAATTTTAGCGACATCTAGCGGTGAGGTTGCGAATTGCAATATAAAGAAGCTACGGAGGCCAACACAGGACAAATACGTCATCGCCTGAGACAGCAGAGAGAAGCTAGTCAAGCAAACGCGCTCTGTAGAGCAGTTTGTCCATTAAGGGCTACTGTAGAAACATGCAGGCGCAAAATGGTGACTTAACATGTAAGGGGACCCGCGGTGTATGGAGATAGAAATGCCAGAAATGCCTAACAGTTCATTATGTAAGGTCTTTATACACCACTGAAAACACAGTTATGTATATTATATTGCATTTCTGTCAATAGATCCTCCTAAAATTTACACATTGAACCTTTATTTAATATATGTTTAAATAAATGTCATGAAACAAGTTATGACAGTAACTGTGAAAATTACGATATTTCAAAAATTAATTGGAGTAATCATTTTATAATTATAAGTTCATACTTTTAGAAGTTAATACAAAACCTGCCGTATATTCAATTTACATGCTTTTATTTAATATTTGAGTGTTGATTATTATATCTAAAAATGCAACTTAATTTAATAGTTTGGACTCTGTTGTTAATTGTAACCCTTGATATTACAGTAATGTGCAAGAAAGGGCTCCCTGTATACAGCATTAGCTGAGATAGATTTTTTTTTTATCATTAAGAAAATGTTAATTATAATTTAATTTATTTAGAGAGACACAATTTGTTCAATAAACAACTGTTTAATAAAAAAGAAAAAAGAAAAATTATGTTTTGCAATTTTATGTACTGTACTAAACCATGACTTCAAAACCGAAGTACATACCAGACCATCATGTTTGTGTACTGTTACATCCCAATAGACAGAAAGGAAACAGACAGACAGACAAATATACAGATAGGTAAGCCAATGCTAACACTAATAATGTGTTAAATATTTGTTATTTGTTAAAGGTGCTCTAGAACCAGTTTTTACAAGATGTAATATAAGTCTAAGGTGTCCTAAGGTGTTTTTTTAATTAATTTTTTTAACTGCCTATTTTGGGGCATCATTAACTATGCACCGATTCAAGCTGCGGCCCCTTTAAATCTTGCGCTCCCTGCCCCCCCGAGCTCTCGACTATAATACAGTGCATTTACAAAGTTCACACAGCTAATATAACCCTCAAATGGATCTTTACAAGATGTTCGTCATGCATACAGCATGCATGCGTCGGATAATGTGAGTATAGTATTTATAAAAATTCTAAAAATATCATGTTATCATGTCAGTTATTATTGCTCCAACTGCCATTTTTCGCTATTGTTCTTGCTTGCTTACCTAGTCTGATGATTCAGCTGTGCACAGATCCAGACGTTAATATTGGCTGCCCTTGTGTAATGCCTTGAACATGGGCTGGCATATGCAAATATTGGGGTCATACATATTAATGATCCCGACTGTTACGTAAAAGTCGGTGTTATGTTGAGATTCGCCTGTTTTTCGGAGGTCTTTTAAACAAATGAGATTTACATAAGAAGGAGGAAACAATGGTGTTTGAGACTCACTGTATGTCATTTCCATGTACTGAACTCTTGTTATTCAACTATGCCATGGTAAATTCAATTTTTTGATTCTAGGGCACTTTTAAATGGTGTCAAATGTGTTGTCTTGTTTTATGTAAAACAGCAGAAAAGTCTGCAATTTTGTTAAACAATTGTTATAAAACTAAAACTATCAAAAACGTTCTTTAATTAAAATAAACCAGAAATAAAATACAAGCTGAAGTACTATAATTACTAAAAATTATTAAAACAAACAAAAATTAAAAATTAAAAAAATCAAAAACGTTTTAAATTCAATAGTATACTAGATGCTTCACAAGTGGCCAATTTTGTTAAATCTGTGAATTGAACTTTAGCAGACATGTTTCCCTGTCTGTTGCTGTTCACGTCATTGCTCAGAATAGTTGCTAATGAAGGTTTTGGGACTGTGTGCGGTCTTCTGGTGCCATCAGCCAATCATAGTGATGACGTCATTTCCATATGGCTCCAGAATGAGCTGTCATGACATTTACCGCTCAGTTGATTGCCTCGAAATTAACAAGTGTCAAGTGCAAAGTGCCGAGCAACTTATATTGAAATGAACAGGAATGCTAATTGACTTTCTCAAGGTATTACAGACTTTCTATGCACAAAGAGCTAAAGGACAAATATGACACTTCATAACTTTCTATCTAGTTCTTTTCTAGGATGAAGCGATATGATAGTTATTAAACACTCTACTCTTTCATCAGACATGGATGAGGGCACCTGCGTTCTTTTCTGCTTAGCATTCAAATCTAATCTGCTCTGCATACTCAGCAACTCCCTATGCAGAGAGAAAAAAGAGAGACGATCATGGGACTATTTTGATGACACATATCTACAAAAGTTGATGAGCACTTGGAAAAACACACACACACACACACAAGCTTGATGACTAAGTTTGCTGCCAATACCTTCCCTTTTAGATTCAGTGGGCAAAGTTTGTAATCCTAAAACCCATCATGACTGAAAAGAGAAACACTGACGTTCAAGTAGAAAGAAAGACTGTGTTTGTGCTTCTTTCACTGTGTGAAACTCACAGACGCTCTACTGCAGTGCTGCTGCTGACGCAATATCAGGAAAGTTCATCTGTGCGCTAATATTCAGCTTTGACTCACAATGTTTACCCAAACAGCCCATAAAAACTAATAACCGCATCTGAAAACCTCAATGAACTACCAAATGACTGCACTAAACACACGCTCACATCTCCATCCCTCAATGCAATCCTAACCTCCTGTCATAAATGTCTATTTGTCTAATAATTTGACGCAACCGTTTACTCACATGGACATAAGCTGGTATTTTCTGACTGGTTGGACAGGCTTGACATCATCAAAGGGATAACTCTAATCAAAACAACAATGACATCATACTTGAAAATAATTCCATTTGGCAAATTTCACATGCGGATATGAAATTACTATACAAGATTATTGATGCCAAACACACACACAGTGTAAAATTCAACAATATGAACATGGAGCTGCTTTGAGATCCCTATATCTATGGGACTGAACAATACAGTAGGGCTGGGTAAAAAATATCGATTTCTCGATTTTAATCGATTCTCATTTTTACGAACCGATATCGATTCTTAAATCCCAAGAATCGATTAGTCTAGTCTGTTTTCAGTTGATGAATGAGCAGAATATGTAGCGTCTCCTATCCAATAAATCGCAATAATCTTTGTGCTTTGTTACTTTTGATATGAAGCAAAGTCTCAGATTTCAAATGACGTCCATCTTATTAAGAGATTCAAAAAATAAATACCGTTTTGGCGCTGTTTAATGTGACGTGACAGACCGCTTTAGCGCCTAAGACAGGGGTCATCAACTATATTTGTCCAAGGGCCAGAATTTTTCACTGCAGACACTGTAAGGGCCAGATACTCGTAATATAAAATAAAATTCGAATTGTATCCTAATACTGTATGTTATTATTTGATATACTAATTCTAATTCCAAATTTATGTTATTTTTTACATATTACCTGTACTGCAGCAAGCCACCAGGGGGCGATAGCGATATTTAAGGCTTCATATTTGTGAGGCTTTCAAGCTGTCCATCACTGTCACGCAATTGTGCGCAAATCCCAGGCAAGGAAAATTTTGACATTTGTGAAAAAATGAGCACGTGAAACAATAAAAGATGTTCAATGAGAGAACGCGTTTATCGTCATTCTTGACTGAAGGCAGGCTATGGCACAAGCTACTTTTCAGAAGGCTTTTTGTTTCGTTAGATTAAAAATAAAAAACGGTTCTCATTCCCCCTTGAATAAGGCCGGCGACACACTGGCTGCGTGAGCGACTCAGCTGCGTGGCGTGTCCGTTTTTATTTCGGCTCCCATATTTAACAGGTTGGAGTTTGCACACTGAGACACGCGTCTCAGGCGCGCTCGAGCCACGCAGAAAACGCGTGCATGCTAGAAATAGAACCGACGCGTGTTCCAGTGTTCTCTGGCTAGAGCGCAGAACAGCGGAGTTTGTGCATGTCTGAGCTTGTGTTTTGTTGCTTTGACATTGTGGAAAATAGAATAATAGACAAAATGTATTAGCATTTTTACCCGTTATTATCAATCTAAATTAATCTCGTTTTTAATTTAACTTAATTTCGTTTTTCTTTGTTTAAATTTCTGTGTCAATTTGTTAGTCAGACAATTATTAGACTACCTTAAAAGTATTGCTTAATTTAACAGACCTGTGTGTGTGCGTTTTATATCACTAGTGCAGTGTCCGTTCTCGGAGCATAAGCCCTGCCCGCGTGAGGTGCGCCGCTTCTCGCTCGCGCTGCTCTAACTGTAGTTTACTAAAAGTTTATTAATTCTGAATGTGTCGCGTCTCGCGTGTCCATCTATATTGCACCAAATGCGACACTGCACTCCCCTGTGAAGTCGATTGGATGAACGGTTCTCGAAATAATAAAAATGCAAACGGATATACAGACACAGATTCCTGCCTTTATTAGAGAGAAAAATATGTTCAGCCCCTCTCTCCGAAGCTTCGAATAGTCGATGTTCATCAAAAAATGGTATTCGGACCAGCCCTAAACTTTTTCCTCTTACAAGGCTATTCCTGAATTCAGTATTATTCTGGGGGCCGGATGGAAATCTCTGGCGGGCCGGATTTGGCCCGCGGGCCGCCAGTTGACGTTGCATGGCCTAAGAGAAGCGGCAGCACGAGCGCGTGTGAACATCCTCTCCTCCGCTTTAATACCAGTTACAGCGCGAAATAAACATGACTAAACACCTGCAGGTATGTTAAAATATACAGTACATCTTACCGAAATCCGTATCATGTCTCGTGTAATAACTCAATCAGTATTTCAACCTCGGAAAGACGTCAAGAAAACAGCTTGTAAACAATGTCACGTAACGTCACATTTACCTCAGAAAACATATTCAGTGACCATAAACTCATCAGTCAGCTAGAAAAGTGTATTTTTTCCTCTTGAAAATTTGCCGTGTACTGTAACTGAAATACTACATCCAAAATAATCGATATCGAATCGAAGAATTGAAATCGTAATCGAATCAAATCGAAAGTATGTGAATAGTAATCGAATCGAATTGTGAAAATTATGTCAATACCCAGCCCTACAATACAGGGCCTTGAAAATTAAGATTTCAAACTTTTAGACTTACAGGAAAACAAATATTTATGGCACTCATGTTTCTATGCAATTGTGTTGATAGAAAAACAAGAGATACAATTCTAGTTTCAACATTATTTGTTCTTCAGATCTTCCTTTTTAATGGAAAAAAAAGTATCAGCTGTTTGCAAAGTGACCCACATTTGGTTTTTGACCACTTAAATTTACCAATTTACTCATGGAGCCACATTAAGATCTCCATATCTCTGGGACTGAACCATCGAGGGCCTTTAAAATGAAGATAGCAATAGGAAAGTTGTTAAGAACCAGAATCTAAAAGGATATAAAGATATCTTTAATACTTCTTGAGTTACAGGCATGCAAACTTGAGGCAAAGAATTGCTTTTTGCCATTTTTGAACTGTCACCGTTGGAATATAATGAAACAAAGATTGCTAAAGTCAACAGATTTTGCTAATAGACCTTCCAATCTCTGTTTAAAAATAAAATAATGATGCTGCCATCTTTCTAAAGTCATTTTTACAGCCCTGTAATTTGGCTCCAAATCTCAGGTGAAAATTGTCAGTTTGACACCTCTACAAAATAGTGGATTACTCAGTAAATATACATCTGTGACACTTAATATTTTGGCTTTCGTCACTATTTATGTTTGTCTCACTACAGAAAAAATATTAACAAAATCAAAAATTTGAGTCAGGGAAGTTTCCTGAATTTGGTTAATTTGACACAGAATGACCCTCTGGTATGTATGTGTGTATCACTGAAAGTACCTTGGAAATGACTTGGTATATGAATATGGCATATATATCATACAGTTCCTTGGAGTACCATGCTTTACAAAACATTACTTTGGCAGTAACATAATAATATTATGGTACTCTGATGTACAGTAAACCATAGTACTAACATTTTACCATGGTATTTATATGGTACTCCAAGGTACTTCTGAGAATACCATGATATTACCTTCATAATAGTGTCCAAAAAACATGAAATTAACCTGGAATTGTGTCCAAAAATATATATACAGAATAACATATTACCATTCAAAACTTAAAAAACAACTTAAAACAAAATTCAAAAAATCTTACTGACCCCAAACTTTTGAATGGAATATATAACCATGGTAATTTTTCTATGAGGATCCTGACAACTGCATCCCAGCAGCAACAAATAAAGCCTAATAAAGAGTATAAACCAACATATAATGGCTATACTGGTCTGGAATTGCACTGAAAGAGCTGTAAGAGAGAAAGAGAGACTCTGCTATAATCCATCCGTGCAGAAACGAAGGCAGCGCCTCCCTGAAAACTGGACAGAACCTGCTCTGACTGTACACACTGTGTCGAGCTCGAACATCAAGAGAAACTGTCGTCTTCTCCCTGTCTCTCATCCTGTCTATCCGTCTCTCGTTGGCTCTAATTAATGGTGGCCCCCTCCCAGTAGGCATCCAGGGTTTCCATAGCAACGCTGCTCTGCAGTCGATACTGGCCTCTCGTCTCCGTGGTAACTGAGTCGGGATGCGAGAGGTTCTGTCTCTGTGATTTTGGGCTGCAGTGTGTGGGAGAGGGCTGCACGCGCACACACACAAACATACATGCAAACAAACATCCACGAACAAGCTAAAACACTCCACACGACAAGACCTCGTCAAATTTGACAGGATTCAAGATTACAGACACAAACCCACATGCGTAATTCACATGCTGACACATTTAGAGATGCTAATAGACTTATTAAAACTTTTTCATTAGAACAAAACTCATATATTTAGACATAATCAGTAACTATCCAACAGATACCATCTTTTACTTGAAAGTGCCATGGTATTACTATAAAATATACCATGTAAAAACAGTGGTAGTGCCATTATATTCTTCAAATTACCTTAAAGTACCATTTAAACACTAAGGCATATGAACACTATAATCATACAGTCCATAATTTCAATAAAATGTTGGAATGGAAAAAAGGTCAAGGATCAAAACTGTAATCTAAATACAACACTCAATAAATATGAATTAATAATGAACATTATTAAAGAGAATTCAGTAACACTATATGCATAATGCATTATAAAAGTATTTTTGATGCATTAAATTATGCTTTGTAAATGCACCTTATAATGCATTGTACGGTCTCATGAACAATTGCAACCACAGTTTAAAAAGTATAATGCATTAAAACACATGACAAACAACCAACTTAAAGGAATGTGACGTAACACGGAATCACCAAATATTACAATGCATATTACTTTGGTTACAATTATTAAGATATAATGCATTATAAGAATACCATATATTATGAATACCTTTTAATTATACATAAAGGCTTTAAGTAAAGTGTTACTGAGAATTCTTGTGATTTTACTCTCATATTCAATAAAGGAAACACGAATATTGGAAAGCAAATCCAAACCAGTCTAGATATTTATAAAGTGTGTGGGTTATTTCTTATCACACACGAAGGAAAAGTAACAATGAACAGAAAAAAATGAGCTGACATGCCAAGTAATTCCTCTTAACCAGGTGCTGAAGGGATGACAGGAGGAAAAATAAGAGAAAAGAAATGAGGGATTTTGTCCTTTCATGAGTGGAGATAAATCCTGAATGAAGGATTAAAGGAGTAATGCCCTGAAAAAAAAAGAAAACCTAAGTAGGAAAAGAAGGAGAGACAGAAGATGGAGAAAGACAGCGAGAGGACAAGAGAGGAAATCAGAGTGATGAGATAAATGAGAGAGTGTGTGTGTGTGTGTGTGTGTGTGTGTGTGTGTGTGTGTGTGTGTGTGTGTGTGTGTGTGTGTGTGTGTGTGTGTGTGTGTGTGTTATCTAGACATATAATGAGCACTTGAGCCATCTTACAGGCTAATCACCAATCAAAACACAAGGACCTGGCAATGACCATCAAACTAGCCCGGAAATAGAGAAAATGTGTACGCGTGTGAGCGTGTATGTGTGAAACTGTTTTTAAAGCACGTGCTGATTTGCACATACTTGACTTTCAGGAAGGTGAAGGGTTTGTACAGAGAAAATGTGCTAAACAAAACCCAGAGAAAAACATGTTTGTTTTTGTTGTTCAGAGGTTGCTCTTTCATAGCTCATGAATCCTAATGGAGTCCTCAGTTATATTTAAGTATAAACTTTGTCTAAAATTTTTAAAGCAGCTTCTTTATACTGTATATAAATAAGAAACAAATGAGAAAAGTGTTGACTTTCAGTAAGAATATGTTAACGTGACTAGAACAGCCCAGATAATTGGTCTTGGAAGAATCTAATGAGAAACATTTGAGACATTTTGACTTTGGATTGCAGATTTGGCAAATCTGAGCACGGAACGAGACGTTGTCGAGGAGTGTATCACATATGAGATAACCAAGCCCTGTAAAAAATCTGATAAGAGACTCATGCAAAAATCTTCATTTGCTCTTGATTATTCTTTAATAAACTTTATGTTTGGTTTTTGGCTAAATGAAATATATCTCATATATATGCGACTAATAATGCAGTAAAATATTTTTTTTTAACGAAATACAGAAACCGAAAATAAGGTTTTCATGTGTGTGTATATATATATATATATATATATATATATATATATATATATATATATATATATATATATATATATATATATATATATATATATATATATGTGTGTGTGTATATATATATATATATATATATATATATACACACACATGTATGTATATATGTAGCAATTAAGGGGCCAAACACAAAGGCGCCTGACCAACTGCAACAATAAGCAAGATGATTTTAGGCAAAAATCAAATACTGTCATTAGTAATATGATTTAATGGTTTATCACTTTCGACCAATAGTTGGTGCTGTGACCAAATGGATGAGGTGTGGTCAGAGTAAGGTGACAATGACACTTTGATGAGATGTATTCTCATTGACAGTTTACTGTCAATATGCAAAAGCATTGCAGAGATACAGCCAAAGTTGTTTTGGCATCATGCCACCAAATTTGTTGATGCAGTATTTGAAAATGGTTTCATCTATAGACACGAAATCCAAAACCTTTTGCTGGCAGTGTCTGAAGATGACCTGACTCAAATTTGGTGAAAATCAGACAAACATTCTCTGAGGAGTTCGAAAAAGTAGGTTTTTAAAGAAAATCAAAATGGCAGACAGGAAGTTTGGCCGACTATGGCAAAATTGTTATCCATGTTATTGGCATCAACTGAAGAATTCTATTAATTCCAGTTTCTTTACAATAAGCAAAATTAATCGAAAGCTATTAGCATTTTTTGAAATTTCATTATAACATTTGACCACAAGGTGGCGCTGTCTCTAAACTTTTTTAAGTACCTTGAGGGCATGTTGCTGACGACACTTTCCGAGTTTCATAACGATACGCCAATTTGTTTGTAAAATATAGCAATGTATGGCAAAATTTAAAATGCAATAGCAATATTGGAAATCGGGTATCATTTGACTCTGCATGCTGCACCAAATCTAAAGAGATCAGTTTTTCAGATCATACTTTTGGCCAAACCATTCAGAAGTTAAAAGCAACATTTTTCATATCTCCTGACCACTAGGTGGCACCGTGTCGAAACTGTGCAGGTCATGGTTGTCATAACACAAATCAAGTTGGGTCTGAATACTTTAAAGCATTGCGGAGATATGGCCTCACACCCATTTTGACATGAGCTTCATCAAATTAATTAATGCATCATTCAAGTACAGTTTGACGAATCAAGTTGAATTCCTTAACTTTTTGTCGGCTTGATATAAAGACTTTTTGTCGGCATTATCTGGTTAGATTTTTGTGAAAATCAGAGCAACTGTCTAGGAGTAAGTAGGTTTTTCGGAAAATTCAAAATTTTATGACGGAATTTGTAAATGAATAGTCTTGAGTCAAGGAATCAAAAGAAAAAAGTTATTAACATAAACATACGTGAAAACGTGGACAGTTGGTGGTGCTAGAGCGATTGAGTTAGACTTTGTGTCTCATTTCGGAGGCTGCGTCCTCCGGAGGTCGCATCTGAAGGCTGCATACGTCATCAAGGATGTCTCGTTTAAGAAAAGTAACCATAATAAAATTGACTGTTATTCCTCATAAGGTGTAAAATACTGTAATTTCTTTCTTTCTTTGAAATCAAATGGTTACTTTTCTTAAATGAGACCACCTCGATGATGTATGCAGCCTTCAAATGCAACCACCAGAGAATGCAGCCTTCAAAATGAGACTCAGTTAGAGACTCCAAAATTGCTGTGGTAAATGTTCAGACTGTCCTCTATCTGTGTGCCAAATTTCATAACTTTCCCGCAAGCGGTTCTATGGGCTGCCATAGACTTCCAGAGCGGAAGAATAATAATAAGAAGAACACTAATGTTTACAATAGGTACCTACGAACTTTGGCTTGGCCCCTAATAATCAATTAATAATCAAATGTATTTAATAATCAACACAATAAAAGACTGGTTGTACAAACATTTAATCTGCACATAAGGCTGTTTTATATCAAATTGATTGCTTTCTTCAAACATACATTAAATAATGAAGACAAAAATATAACATAATACAGTGCATATATTTAGCAAAAATAGTTTTTTTTTTTTTTTTTTTTAAGCCAACTAATGAACTACAGACATTGAATAACTTTCCTCAGGTAAACATAACGTTGAATGACTGTTTACAAGCGGTTTTACTGAAATCTTTCCATCGTTGAAACATTGTATGAGACATAATTGAGCACGCAATCAAATTTCTCCATTTTACTTTGCCTTGTTGTGTTTTCCCTTGAAGTCTAAAATTAGTCTCACGCTCATTCTGGGACTGAAGTGAAATGTTATTGAAGTGCTGAAGTTAAGATGCCACGGTCAAATTCACCTTCTATGAGCTCAGAACTCAAAACAGACTTTGTTCTCGGGCCTGGATTTATCTTTAAATGCGCACACTCACGCTCACACTGTTAAATTTGTCCTCGGGTCTGAATAATGCCTGTGATCTTGCCAGTTCCATCTCTTAACAAATGATGTGTTGTTATTCATGTAGAGAAGAACATTTTAGCACTTGGTGCCGATATATATTGATCAGCTGATTTGAAATAAAAATAAAATAACTTCTTATTAAAATGTGCCTATTTTTTTTTTTTTCCTTTTGGATGTTCCATATCAACAGAGCATTTTTTTTTTTTTTAATTACATTTGTGTACACAATGAAAAAAAAAAAAAATTCTTTAATATCTCAATTGTTCCTCCTATAAAGAAATTATATTAAAAGAACAACAAGTGGAGACTCTGGCTTCTTGGATTTTCTCCTGGTAAAATAGGCTTTGGCAACCTCACATGTGTCTCCTGAACAGGTGAGTTCCATTTTTGGATTGTAGGTCTATTCTAATTATGTATAGTTAGAATATCAAAAGAGCAACTTAAATTAGTATATTGCAATACTGAAAATGAGGAGAAAATGCTACCTCAATTGTTACTGACCTCAATAGCCATGATTCCAATGTGAACGGCCCCACAGAACTTTTAAAGCAAAGCATGCAGCGTCTTTTGCTTTTCTGTGAAAGCTGTTGCTGTCACTGCGGTGAAAGAAAGCCACGACTTTTCTCACGCGACCATGCAAGAGACTGACATTTAAAAACGTTTAAACCTGCTTGCAAGATTCAATGTGTGCCCGAAACACTTACTGAACTAGAGAGCTGATTGAGACACACCATCTATGATAAATCGTTACACCCCTAATACTTATAGTAATTTAAAAATGTGGTACTATACAGGAAGGATAACTCTGGGAGTTGGAAGGGGTGTGTCGCGATTCTGCTTTCTTACATCGCGAAAGGTTCGTGGAGCATCGCGACGGTTTCTAGACTATATTAAATACAGGTTCACATGCAACATTGAAAAACACTGTTTGTGTTGAGCAACCATGCCAAGAACACGAAAACAAAAATTCAGGAAAAATTTGGAAAATTGAAGAGTAAAAAGCAAAACAAATAGGTAACTTCCGATTCAGCTATGCCATGCCAATAATTTTACATATTGTTGGGCCCATGCAGGTTAATATTAACAGTGCTTATTTTAAATAATAATTTTAGCAACATATTAGGTCACCACTAAAAGCCAAGAAAAAAAATCTGATTCCTGAAGCAGTTGAACTGATTATTGATCTTAACTGTGCTTCAAATTGTGCTCAGATTTGTCAACATATTGAAGTGTGCAATCAAAACAGATTTCATTATGAACTCAATCATTTCTCTTCAAATTCTTACAGATTTGAAAAGGCCAAATTATTTGAGCTGTCATGAATTTTACAGCTCTATACTCATAGTATGTCATGCCAAAAGACTTTTTTTATTTGAGGAGAAATATCTGTTGAGAGCATTCCTAAGCTATTAGCTATGAAAGAGCAATCTCTGAGCAATAACATTTTTCTCTTGGAGTAGATCTGAAGATCTAGACACACAAACCATCTCACATCTCTTATCAACCAATGGAAGCATAAACATCACACTTCAATTGCAGATACATGTTTAACATGGTACATATATATATATATATATATATATATATATATATATATATATATATATATATATATATATATATGTGTGTGTGTGTGTGTGGGACCGAGTGGACATACTGTCAGCCATCTGCGTTTGGGATGAGATGTGAATGTTTGAGAAGAGAAACACAGCTTGTCTAATCAGCCTCAGGCAGGCAAACACACACACACACACGCACGCACGCACGTACGCACAAACACAGAAATAGTGTTTCTCTGTCCTACTGTCCATATGTCTCTCTTTTCCACTACACTAAATAGCTTTTATTTTCTTTACTCTGCCTTTAATAATGCCTCCATTTTGTATTTTATCCATCTGCTCTCTTCCCATTCCTTTTTCAATCTGTTTGTTAAATATCCTCCTTAATTTCTATCTCTACGTTGAAATGCTTTAGTAAGGGGCCATTCACACAGATTACATTTTTGCAGTTAAAAACGCAAGACGCAGGTCAGTGAAGTGAAAAAAAAAAAAAAAAAATCTTTTTTTTTAACTTGAGTGCCACGTTTTTAGAATGCAGTGTCAGGCACGAGACACTGCAAAAAGCATGAGCGCAGCAGTCACACACACCCGTCTGGCACGAGTTTACATTGAAAAACAATGGGAAAGTACAACAGTGGAATGGAAAAACGCATTCTGTGTGAACAGGCCTTAAGGGAGCGATATAATACTTTATAATATATAGACAGTCTAAAACAGTGGTTCACAACTGGTGGGTCATGACCCCAAAAGGGTCATATATCTGTTATGAATAAGATTATTAAAAAAAAAAATGAAAAAAAATTTATGCTGAATGCATAAAATACAACTAATCATATAATAGTGCATAATCAGGGTAACTATATTAAAATAACTATTTTTCGATGTTGCAGTCAAATCCATTTAATTGAATTTTATAGTATTTTAGTGCAAATTCAACAGCTAAATGAAGACAGATGCCAATAAGTTGTATGAAATTCCTTATTCTTGAAATCTATAAACAAAACTATAAAAGGTAAAAGAAAATACAACCCATATCATCCATAAAATACAAGTTCAAATGCAACAATGAAATGTGTCAAAGACAATGCATTTTGGGCAGTGAATTTTTGGATGCCAAGAACATCTATCCATCCATCCATCCATCCATCCATCCATCCATCCATCCATCTACTATCCATCCATCCATCCATCCATTTCAAGCAGTATGTATACAGCGTCCTACAAAACTATTTACATTTGCTGCCAGGGTGTTGGTGTCAGATGATGAAATTTTAATCTGTATGTGACAGCAGTTCTCTGCCAGTCAGGTCAGTGTTTATGTAAAGCCTGCAGGCAGTCAGCAGAGTGCCTAAATCTTTAATAAGACAAAATACACAGGTCCCAAAATCATCTCTCCAAATCCCCAGCTGCAACTCTCTTACACACACAGAGGCACTCATATGCATTCACACATGAAAACGCACACAGAACAAACAACAAACAAGGGCGGCCTGGGACACAGGGGTGGTAACAATTGTTCGGTCTCTAAACTATTTTTCTGCGTATTTGTGAGAAAGAATTAAGTACAACATGTGCTGGCAATACATTTAAAATGCATTAAATATTTTATAAATGTTTATAAAAGGGGTGAATAACTTGATCTTCTATAATAAAAGACTTTTGCCAAGTCAGACATTTAAAACTTCAAAAAAAAACTTCAAAAAAAAAAAAAAAGGTCCAAATGAAGAAAAAGTTATAATATGATCCCTAAAATGGTGGTCTGACAAAACACATCACAGATTCGATTTCTGGATTTTAAAAATACAGAATTAAAGAACTGGCTCACTTTCAATTTATGTGTGTGGATTTGAATTGAATTAGCCACAAACCACAGGAAGATCACTTGGAATTTCAACGGGAATGGCAGGAAGAGGAGTTTACTGAATTGCCATTTTAAGAATTTTAAAGGGGTCATGTAATTGATTTTTTATTATTTTATAATGTTTCCTGAGGTGCACGTATAATGTTAATATGATTATAACATCAAATAATTTTCATCATTTAGAAATAAATGGCTATTTTCTACCCTGATTTTAGCCCTCTGATTTGAACGCTCTTTTTAAGACTTCAGTGTAAACGCCCACTGCTGTGATTGCCTGACATCTTTGCAATTGAAAGAGGCCTAAGTATTACATGTGGAGTCCTTTCAAATACTTTTTTACTATTACAGCTGTCGAAATTAACAAATTGTGAAAAGTGTTGATTAATGCATTATATTTAGATCTATTCCTATCACATGGAAAGGTTGCAGTGATGAGCATTGAGCAGATGACAGTCTGTTGATCACGTGAATGCAGTGATCTTATCATTGCAACACAATTTCTGCACTTTCACCATAACTAACCATGCAAACACAATTTAAATGCAGTAAGAGCTTTATTGTGTAGTGTAAGAACGTCACTAAAACAGGAGTTTTGGCAAGTGTCCAGATAAACTCGCACTATGTGATCGACAGCTTCATCCATTATAAAGAGAGTAAAATACTAGGATTATTCATTATGAATTTAAAAATGAAATATGTTACTTACAGTTTGCGGGGTCCTTGCTGATTCCAGAACAGTTGATTTCTGGTCTTTGAGCAAAAGTTATTAAAAGTTATTATCGCATAACGAATTGTTCTCAGTCACTGGTAAAATGTACAATACAAGCATTGTAAGCAAAGTCCCTTTCGAGGAAAGTCTGTTCACTTGGCAGCCATATTTGGGCCTCCAGGCAGCTATTTCAGGCATCCAAGACTAAGTCCTACTATTTGAACTGCTTGGCGAACTCCCAATTAAATTACATATTTCAAATCAGCAACAAAATCCGACATGAACCGTATCATAAATGTTGTTTCTTATGCAAAAATAGCATTTAAAAAGCTTATTTTTCAGCTTTTTTTTTTAGCTAATGCGCATGTGCATTCCTATGCACAAGTCTCAGGTTTCTATGGAAACCAAAGCTTCTAACGGAAGCTACAGTGATGTAATGACTTTATCAATCAGCGATTGGCTCTTTTAGAAGGCAGGATGTATTCCGACATATTGCGCATTGCAGTTTCTCCAATTCATAACTAATAGGAGTGAACAGTCTTTGATGCAAGTCAGCACTGACGTATAGGATAAAAAATAAACTGAATCCATTTTTCTTTGACATCTGGATCCGATCGACAGCTTATGCAAAGAATGTTTTTCCACAGCCAGGAACAGCATAACGTCTATGTGGTTTGACAATCTTGTTATCATCACAATCATATCGTAAACAACTAGGCCTACTTTAGATCCACTCGCTGCTCATCGACTGAACATCAGTGGGCGGGGACAACGATGCGATGATGCAAAGAAGGCGTTATTGTCTTGCTCCAGAGGCAGTCATATGCAAATGATTGTGCCCCTGTGACGTCACATGCCACCTTTGTTCCAAACTAAGCTTTTTTTTAAAGCTTGATTATATAAATGCTTTTTTTTTTACTGATGATTTATTTGATTTCTAATGGAAAATTTGATTTCTTATGTCATGACCCCTTTAACACAGGTAACGCTTTATGGGTAGTGTTCTTCAACCCTGGTCCAAATAATTAATTATGATGCTTTCTTTCTTTCTTTCTTTCTTTCTTTCTTTCTTTCTTTCTTTCTTTCTTTCTATCTATCTATCTATCTATCTATCTATCTATCTATCTATCTATCTATCTATCTATCCATCCATCCATCCATCCATCCATCCATCCATCCATCCATGCCCATAAACTGCCAAACTTCAGGGCTTTTTATACTTTTTCAAGACTTTCAAACAAGGCTTTGTCAAATCATCATTCAAAAATTGTCGACAATCAATGTTATATGAGTTTCTTTGAATTTTAATATATTTAATTCTACTACCTTGAATTCAAATTGCAAATTCACATCCTATTTGCAGAAATCAAATTCAATTCAATTCAAATTACAAAATCATGTAATTTAAAAGACATTCTCAATTCAATTCTGAGGGGCGTACAACCCTGTTCCGGAACACGCAGACACTCAAAAGACAACTCTGAGATGACATACACTGTTTACCACACTCTCAAACGACACCTCACACTCCATGTGTCTCATGCCTCACACTTTATCCCACACACCGAGACTATCACATCCCAAATTTCATTTTGCAATGTCTGATTGATATGAGCACAAATCTGACTGTCTGAGTCTAAGAAATCATGACTGCAGTATTACATAACTCTGGCTCTAGTTAGCACACTGCTGTGTATGTAGGATACTAACAAGGGAGCTATCAAGACTGACAGCTAAACAAGCTCACCCACACAGACAGCAGCATAGAAATCTCTTTTCTCTTTCTTTTTCTATTCAATAGACAATATCTGTCTGCATGCTCTAAAAAAATATATTTTTAAAATTGATTAAACCAATGAATCAACAGTTAATTGATATAGAAGTAAAGTAAAAATATGTTTTCTTTAAAGCCACATTTATATGATTCATCAAATTTTTTTTAAAAAATCTATTTTGGGACTTTTTTCTGCAAATATTTTTTTTTTTCCCTTTTAATATTGACATTTGCAATTAACTACAATTATCTGCATATCATGTAATTTATTTGATTAAAACGTATAATCAACTGACTGCAGGACCACAGTCCTTAAAAGTGATGAAATCTGATAAGACGCTCATCCTCTAAATCCTGGCTTCCTACTCTTTCTCTCGTTTCCTTTTTCTGAGTGAGCGTAAGAGCCGGAGGGCAAAGAAAGGAGAGGGAAAATGAAGAAAACGAGCAGACAGAAAATGAGAGTTGATGTGCAATTTTACCATCCAATCCGCAGCCTCCCTCCTCAGCTGCTTCCATCTTTCTCTCTCTCTCTGTTGAAGTATTATGTAACCGGGCCCTAGGCATGGTAATTAGGAAGCTTTAGGTATTAGCTAAGACCAAAGACAAGAACAAAAGGACGGTAAGAGACTCTGAGTGTGTGTGGGCATCCTTCTCCACTTTCATATATAAAGGTTGAGCCCTCAGTGAGAAGGTTTTATGATCAGTCAGATGTTTCTTAGACTTTCTTCAAGATAACACTGAACTTCTGGACTACTCCTGACCTCTGAGTGCATCTCATGTAAATCACAGGAAAAAACTAAATGGTGTGTATCTGATACATTGAAGTTACTAGTGTGTGTGTGTGTGTGTATCCTTTCAAAAAAAGTTGTCTTTACCTAATTGGAAGGCTCTTCTGTTCTGTTCTATAGAGTGCATTAGTGCCTGCCTACTTTTTCAGTGGTGAAGTTTTTCCATTCATTTCTCCCATTGGGATTCCAAAAAAGTCAAAGAGTTATAAATCATGACCCAAGCCAACTAAAGCCGGGTGCACACTGTGCGATTTATAATAGTCCTTTACGATGGTTGCTTGTCAGACTGTATGTTCCTGATTCTCATGTCACACTGTGGGATCTCAGCTGACATTTATGCCAGACTGTTTGACAGTCAAGACGCCTTAAAAACGGATGTGCACATGAAAATTTGTCCGGAGTTTTACATCATCAACCCATACACGTTCGATGACTGTAAGCTGCATTACACACGGGACTTAAATGGAGGCTAACAAAGACATCTCTAGCGTTAATTTTGATCACGGCTTGTCTTGAAAAACTAAGACAATTTGACGTTTGTCGTAGGAGAAGTCACACTGCAGGACTGTGCGCCAAATCTTCTGACACTGCCAGAATTTAGTCAGAGGTAAAAATTGATCGCAATGGTCATTAACAGGCTGTCTGTGAATATGTCAAACTAGCGATCAAAGACTACAGATTTTAGGCTAGGATTATAGGAATCTTTTAGGATTTGCAAAATTTGTCTCAGACGACCAAATCGTGGCCAAAATCGCACAGTGTGAACCAGCCTTAACTAAAAGGTGAATCACAACATTACAAACTTTGATTTGAAGCCAAAAAGTATTTGAAAATTGAACAAACTCAAACTTAAGTATAAGACTTAAAGGGATAGTTCTCCCAAAAATGAAAATTTGATGTTTATCTGCTTACCCCCAGAGAATCCAAGATGTAGGTGACTTTGTTTCTTCAGTAGAACACAAATGATGATTTTTAACTCCAACCGCTGCCGTCTGTCAGTCAAATAATGAGAGTGAATGGGAACTCCATCTATAAGAGTCAATAAAACATGCACAGACAAATAAATTAAACCCTGCGGCTCGTGACAACGTACTGATGTCCTAAGACACAAAACGATCAATTTGTGTGAGAAACCGAACAGAATTTATATTTTTTACCTCTAATACACCACTATGTCCAACTGCGTTCAGCACTCGCTTAGTAAGGTCTGATCGCACTCTGACAGCCGAAGTGATGTCTAGCACTCATTGAAGTATATGTGTGAGACATCACTGCCGTTGTCAGAGCGCGATCAGACCTTACTAAGCGAGTGCTGAACG
Organism: Megalobrama amblycephala; assembly: GCF_018812025.1. Lineage (NCBI taxonomy): Eukaryota > Metazoa > Chordata > Actinopteri > Cypriniformes > Xenocyprididae > Megalobrama > Megalobrama amblycephala. Next base: position 8,774,930 of record NC_063060.1, on the reverse strand, counting down.
CAATTGGACATAGTGGTGTATTAGAGGTAAAAAATGATATAAATACTCTTCAGTTTCTCGCACAAACCGATCGTTTCGTGTCTTAGGACATCAATGTGTAGTCATGAGCCACAGGGTTTCATTTGGATTTGTCTGTGCATGTTTATTGACTCTTATAGATGGAGTTCCCATTCACTCACATTATTTGACTGACAGACGGCAACGGTTGAAGTTAAAAATCATCATTTGTGTTCTACTGAAGAAACAAAGTCACCTACATCTTGGATGCCCTGGGGGTAAGCAGATAAACATCAAATTTTCATTTTTGGGTGAACTATCCCTTTAATGGCTTTAGTGAGGTAAAGAATTACAGCTCTATGAAGCTGGAGAAATATAAAACTACTCAATTAAATGTTTATTATATATAAGGAAGCACTGAAGAAAGCATGGGCTGAAACGTCTGCTCTCTGATCTGTTTTTAAGACACTTTGGACATTTTTCACCTTTTTCACATGCATAAGTAAAATTAAAGACACATTTTTGTTAGACCTTTTTTGGTCTGATTGCCTTTTTTCAGTGTGCGGGCAACTTTGGCTACTATGTGGATGGATAAAAAAATACCAATGTCTATTGACATCCTTAAAGGTAGAAAATGAATAATAATAACAGTCAATTGTACATAATAAATATAAACAATCATTGTAATGGAAAAAAAAGTAAAAAGTTCAATTTGAAGTATATTTAAAAATCTTTTCTCATCAGGTCAAAGATTTTATTCAACAATTTGAATATTATTTTTGTTTTGTTTTTGTGCACAAAAAGTATTCTTGTTACTTCATAACATTAAGGTTGAACCACTGTAGTCACGTTGACTATTTTAACCATGTACCTTTCTGGACGTCAAAAGGTGCAATGATGTTGCTGCCTATGTGTGGATCAGATACCCTTGGATTTCATCAAAAGTATCTTAATTTGTGCTCCGAAGATGAACGAAGTTCTTACGGGTGTGGAACGACATGAGGGTGAGTAATTAATGACAGAAATTTCATTTTTGGGTGAACTAACCCTTTAATTTGTGCTCCGAAGATGAACGAAGGTCTTACGGGTGTGGAACGACATGAGGGTGAGTAATTACTGACAGAATTTTCATTTTTGGGTGAACTAACCCTTTAATGGTGTCGGAGTTATGCTCCCATACTTTCTATAGATATGAATATAAACATGTTCAAGTGTCAAAACAACAGAAAGCACAAGACAAAGTTTACACAAGCAAACTTTGGCTTAGGCTTTCTGGTTTGTCTATATGGGTGTTGGTAAAAAATACAAAATTATATGGTGTGGGTTAGTCTGTAGTAAATATAATTAGCTTTATATAAAAACAAATAAGTCTAAGTCCTCATTCATTTATCTAGGTCAACATGTAAGAAAGACAGACTGAAGAATTGTTTGTTTGAATCTACACAATATCAGACAAAGCTCTCACTTTTTCCTCACACAGACAAGTGTGACTCTCAATCTCTGTGTGTCTATGTGTGTGTTTGAGGAGGGAGACCTGTGTGTGCGGACAGCGTTTCTATGGAAACGGATGTGGGTGATTCATGGAGCGTACCAGGCTGAAAAATAAATTTCACGCATACATGTGTGTGTGAGAGAGACAGAGATGATGTTTTAATGTTTTCAAGTGTTTAAGAGTGTTTCAATGTGCCAGATTAAGAATATGTGTGTGTGTGTGTGTGTGTGTGTGTGTTTGTATGCCATGAGGACAGTATTGACATTGTGTCAAATATTCCTTAAATGCTCTTCAAATATATCAACTGCAAATTATTTTACTATTGGTTTTTCAAAATGTTATTTCAAAGTTTTTATTGGTGTCCATTTTACAGGAGAATACAACTTCAGTCTTTCTACTTTAAAATCTCACATTTAATTCAATGTGTTACTTGGCACTTCTTTGTAATTATTTGTGAAATGTACAATTTCTGAGTGAAAATTGTTTCAAGTGCATTTTTTTCAGTGAGGTATATATAAAATTATAATCTATTATATACAATTTAAAATATAAATTTTATAAAATCTCCAGTTTATAGATCTTCCTGCTGTAAAACCATAGCTAGCTCAAACTACTTTCTTTTTCATTCTCATTTTAACTTTTATCATGAGCACAAATCACAAGTAGTGATATCAGACTTTATATTCTTCACCTGTCAGTGGATTTAATACACTTGAAACTTTGATCAATAACTAATATTGGCCAGACAAAAACATAATTGCAAGACTCAGCCCAGCGTTTAGGTTTTAATTTAGTTTTAATCTTGTGCATGAAGCTGAAGTGGAGCCTTAATAGAGCTTGAAAAAGCCCAAATATATTATTTTGCTCTATCGGTAATCTGTTAATAATGACACTGTTAAAAGTAAAGTGTTTAATGTTTTAAAGCTCTATATTTTATGTGCTAAAGCCTAATGTTTTAATGTTCTAAAGCTCCTTTTCCAGCTTAATGTGCAGAAGCATACCTAAACACACACATAAATGACTGGAGAGTGTCTGGGACAATCAGATTATCAAGTTGTTTGAAAACATGAAAGAATATGTAACTTATTTTCCTTCCAACATCTGGACTCCTCTATGCTCTCTGAGTTAATACCTAAAGCTGCAAATTACCACAAACACTAGAACAGCGGAAGAGATGACCTTGTTCCTCCATAACCGGTGACAACATAAAACAGCTTAACTGGCTTTGCTAAGTAGAAAACAGTGCCCAGTACGATTGTTTCCCTAGCTCATAACCTTCCTCTTTCTTTCTTGAGTCTAGATAGGTGTAAAAAAACAAGAACATGAGACTGTATATTTTTAAATGTTGTGGTCATCATGTAAATTCATGCCTCTGGAATCTGAAAGACATAATGTTATTCTGACAATGTCGAGACACACACACACACACACACACACACACACACACTGCAGACTGCCAGGCTAATCTGTGCTGCTCTGACATACTGATGAATAAACTATGAAGGGAGGAAACTGAACTGACTGTTACACTATTAACATGAGAGAAAGAGATTAAATATAAATGGCTCTGTGATTTCTGCTGTGATGAAAGGTTAGATTGTACGGAAATATTTCCTACGAGTTTTAAGAGTCAAAACATCTATTAGTAGACCTTTAACACACACAAAAAACACAGGGCTGTTCCTGTGCTGTGTGGCCCTCAATGTGACATCTGATGAATAATTCTTGTAGTAGTGCATTGTGGGATTGAGTGATAGCACTCAGCCCCGGTGAGTTTAATAACACAAGGTTTGAATCACTCATTTAAGGATAAAAAGGAAAAACACTTGACATCTGTGGCCCTTATGTGACTAAACATGAGTCAGCATGTCGTCTGTACTGTGATTTTCCTCCAATCTTCATTAAGGGATGTGACAGATGTGGAAGTTCTTCAAATTTAGAATTAATCTCTACCCAAGAGGTAAAAATTGACTCATACGGCATATGTGAAATGCTTCTCCTGAGCTGCCAAATGTAGACTGTTTTGAATCATCAAAGTCCTGCTCAAAGTCAGTCCACTTTGTGGTCATCTTTGTCATTTTCATGGACGGCTATTTGCAGGTACAGCTCCTATCTACTTAAATAATAAAAGACAGAAATCTCTAAAACTGTTTGCCAAGCTCTATAAAATGCCAAAACGCATAAAACATTAAAGGGGTGGTTCATTGCGATTTCACTTTTTTAACTTTAGTTAGTGTGTAATGTTGCTGCTTGAGAATAAACAATATCTGCAAAGTTACAGCACTGAAAGTTCAAAGCAAATGGAGATGTAGGGCCCTATTTTAACGATCTAAACGCAAAGTGTAAAGCGCACGGCGCAGGTGCACTCATGGCGTGTTACAAATCCACTTTTGCTATTTTAACGACGGAAAAACGGTCCGTGCGCTGGCGCATTTTTGAAATGGGTTGTCCCTATTCTCTTAATGAGTAATGGCCGTAACGTTCAATAAACCAATCAGAGTGTCATCTCCCATTCCCTTTAAGAGCGAGATGTGCTCCGCCATGGCAGATTGCTATTTGTTGGCGGAAAAGCTGAACGCTTTTTTTAAGCGAAGAAACCAATCTGCTCGTGCGCGAAGTTAAAGCGGGCTTGCAAATGCAGGCTTTCAAATAGTTCCGCGCGATGAGTCAGTTAATATATATGTGTGTGTATTGGCACGATTGTTCAATTAATTAGCCAATTTATTTCGTTCATCATCATAAGTAGTAATAGGCTGAATTGAAAATAGGTAGCCTAATTCTAATACACGCAATGACTATTCATCATTACATTTTTATATTTATGTAGCCTACACAATAATATTCTTTTACACTGAAATCCTTTTGTTTTTAATATTTGGCATGTTTGTGTGATGCGCATCCCTGTGTGTAATAAGCAAAGTAAACGCGCACTGTGGACGCGCCCAGAGGCGCAGTTTCTACCAATGCGCTCCAACAAAAAAATATTGCGCCATTGACTTTAGACCAGGTTTGACTTGGTCTATGGCGCAGTCTATTTTCAGCTCCTTAAAATAGCAATGCGCCGGCAATGCGCCTGAACACACCCCTTTTTTAGACCAGCATGCCCATGGGCGCACTAACTGGCGCAAATGCATTTACTAATTTAAGGACGTGGTGCTGAACGGGAAAACGCGAATGGCGCAGGACGCAAACTAGCAAACACACTTGCGCTGCGCCTTGCGTCGCATTGCACCGGGTGTATTATAGGGCCCGTAGTCTTTTAAAGTTATGGCAGTTTAATGCCTACAATTACGACCAGTTTGGACTACAAAAAGCTTCTTCCTGGGTTGGTGACATCATAAACCCTGCAATTAACAAACACTGCCCCCGGGAACACGCAAAAAAGTGGGCAAGGTCATGTCGTGTGCATACAAGTCTTCTTCCTAGGAACGCTGGACTTCGGGAACATATGTTTAAAATTTATGTTTAATTCTGTTTCTGACAATTACAATGCTAATTTAGCTGTCCGTGCTGCACATTTTATGGAGGGCAGCTTCCAGAATCTACTGGATTTACACAAAGGCCATTACTGAAAGATGAAGCAGTTCCCACTTTAAAAGAAGAAGCTGCTGTTTATGGGCCCCAACCTGTAAGTATGTTTTATTTTTTTATAAAGTTATATAGCTTCTGGGACGTAAACAAAGACCAACATGGTTTGGCTTCACTAGCCAGTTAGCTAAATTCTATTTCATTCTTCTCCAACAAATGCCTACAAACACCAACACACTTCTATGTAATCACACCAGCAAACTTCTGTTGGCGTTTCTGTTATCAGCTTTGTTTCATTACAGCTTTTATGTTGTGTTTACCCACATGCTCGTTCATGCTATAAATTAAACAATACCTTTACAAAAATGCTACTGCTCAGTCATGTATTCAGCTACAGTAAAGCTTTAATCAGAACACTATGGGGCAGCAGTAACATTTACAAGTGACAGCATATCTAAACACTTTGACACAAATACAAACAAAAATACTTAATATTCATAAACATCCATTAAAAGCCGTGCTTGCAGATGTTCTGCTTGACCCTCTTCATTACTGCTATCTGGGTCTGATTCGGGCTCAAATTGATATGGCAAAATTGACGCCATTTTCTTTACATTTCCACCGAAGCAAAGACAGGACTTTGACCGAAGTACATGTGACATTTGCCCGTAATGGTTAAGGGCATGGTGTTTCCGGACAACGTGGATTGTGACAACGTATTCTGGACAGTGAATCACAATACATAGGACCAGCTAACCAATCTCAGCCCATTGCGTATTTCTGAGGGAGGGGCTTCATAGAACCAGGAACTCAACAGAGCGTTTTTAGGAGAAGGGAAACAGTGGTGTCTAAAGGTAAAATATATGAAAAATACAGTGTTTTTTAAAAAATGAAACATTAAGACATGTTAAACTGTGCCCCATAAACACAATCAAGCCTAGAAAAAAAAAACAGTGAACCAACCATTTAAATCATTTTTTTTTTCTTTTCTTTAGCTTAAATTATGCTTTAAAAATGTATGGACTGCAACAAAGACGCAAAGATGAGTACGGTAGCGTTCAAAAGTTTGGGGTTAGTCCTTTTTTTTTTTTTTTAACTCTTATTTAGCAAGGATGCATTAAAAAATTATTCTTTCTGATGAACACAATCGGAGATATATTAGTAAATATCCTGATGCATCCAAGCTTTATAATGGCAGTGAACGGGACCAACGAGTTTGAAGCTCAAGAAAGTGCATTGACGTGTAACTGAGTAACTGACGTGACATCAGTTATGGTTTTTTCGTATATGGAAGGCGGTCTGGCGGAACCTAGATATTTTGACTTCCAACATTCTTTAAAATATTCTCTTGTTCAACGGAAGAATGAAACTCTTGAGGATGAGTAAATGATGACAGAATTTTCATTTTTGGGAAACATGAAAACCTGACTCAAATCTGTTCACTGCAAAGAGTCCCATAATTGAGTAGCAGACATCAAACTGGCTCTTTTCACTTAAATATGACCCTTTCTTTACCAAAGGTGATTGAGAGTTTGAGAGTTACAGTTCCTTCATTTGCTTATCTATATTTTCTGTCTCCTCCTTACACTGCTTCTGGAATCAAGTGCTGCGAGAAGAAACTGACAAGCACATTGCATACAGAAACTGTTGAAGTTACTCATAAATATTCTCTTATATCTCTAAAGGGAAGTCAAATAACCAGGTTTCAAAGGGGAAGAATAAGAAAATAGTTCTGTCTAGTCTCTACCAGAACATCAGTTTAGAGGGCTATAAGGGATGTTATACATAAGCAAACTTATGTTAAAGATAAAGCATGTAACTCGCTCTTTTTTTGTTTGAACAGAACAGGAACTCTTGGCTTATCTGATGGTGTAAGTTTGGGGCAGAACCACCTGCTTGGCAGAACATTTCTGTTTCGTGCCACTAGCAATGAAGAAATTACATTCTTCACCTTTATATATCTAGAAACCAATAGTCTCCAGAATTCAGACAGCTGAAGGCCCTCATAGTCGAAAGTCCTCACCTCCAAGAGAACCTGGTGCAGCAGTTGTGCCGCCTTCTCAGAGACCTTCCACGGGTCAGTCTCCTCCACGAGCATGGCGTCCAGGGTTCCCTTCTCCAAAACCACATCAAACACACCGTCAGGGAAGGCCAGTCGACGGGCGTCCATGCACAGCCAGCTGAGCTGAGCGCAGTCCTTGTGTCTCTCCGCCATGCTCTCCACACAAACGCTGGAGTAATCCACGTTAGTGATGGAGGTGTAGCCGGCCTGGTACATGTCATAGCTCAGAGCACTGTTACCACAACCTGAAAGAGAGTGAAAGAGAGAGTCTGGCAAGTGAAAAACAGTTTGAAAGTTCTATTATTGTATATTTATGTTATGTCTTAAAGGTGCGGTATGTAGGAATGACACCCAGTGGTCGAAATAGGTACTGCAGTCCAAATTCAAAGTATTGTTTACCCCGCCCGCTCCTTCAAAGACACGGGTTGCCAGCTTGAGGACCCGCAACAAAAGGGAGCGCAATTGACAATGAAAGCCGAGGAGACTTACACACTGTAAATTGACGAATTAATTTATCTGTGTTTTAATATGCTGTCGTTCATAGAGATTTTTAGATGGATGCCGAGGCTTTTTAGGTCGGGTAGAATCTGAGATTCTCTGACCCAGTTTGTTTGCTGGTTTCCATGGCTGCAATACGGGGTGTTTTCTGCCAACTGGCAACCTGTGATGTCGAAATACTATTGGATAAACTGGCAGCATGCGGTTTCACACAGACCAAAACAAAGACAGACATTCTGACACGGAACGCATATTTCAAAGTAAAATATCTGGCTGTAGCATTGTTTTTCTGAGAAAAATGTAGGTGAACTTAGCATGTCTCCTAAATATCTGCAACCATATTGGGGTATTTTTATGCTTTATTAAAGTGAAAATCTTACATATACAGTAGCACCTTTAAAGGGCACCTACTATTATGCCCCTTTTTACAAGATATAAAATAAGTCTCTGATGTCCCCAGAGAGTGCATGTGAACTTTTAGCTCAAAATAAAAGATTATTTTTTATAGCATATTAAAATTGCCACTTTTTGGGGGTGAGCAAAAACGTGCTGTTTAGTGTGCGTCCTTTTAAATGCAAATAAGCTGCTGCTCCCAGTCTAAGAGGGCGGAGCTTCAAGAACTCATTCTCCAGTGTCAGGAGTCAGGACACACTAATAATGTCAGAAACTCTCAGTAACCGTTTTCAGTCCAAACCGGATTCTGACAATAATACCTACAGAGCCAGAGAATATATGCTGCATGGAGATAGAACAGGTATCTCCATATCTCCACCATCATTCTTGTGTTCACAAACAGTTAGATCGAGCACAACAGAATGGAACAGAAAGTGAGACATTTTAAATGTTTTAAAAGCAAGACACTGCAAAGCAAAAAAGCAAAAGACGTGTGTCCCGTGAGAACAAAGACCCAGTTATCTTAGAACGGGGCCAAGAAGTCATAAAGCAGCATGAAAGTGATATACTTGAACTTTCTCATAATCGAAACATTCTAATATTAATATGTGCCACCCGTGAGACTTTTTGGTTAAAAAGTCGTCAGATGATTCAAAATCACCAATCTAACCAGAGGTGTAAGTGACAGGAAGTCACATGTTGTGACTTCCTGTTGTGGCACAGGGGTTGGACGTCTCAGCTCCTGAGGAGAGAGCAACTTTAATTATCGCCTTCTTCGTTAGTCTAATTAAAGCATGCTTAACGAGTAATCTTACAGAGGGTGTTTAATCAAAGGCATTTTCTCAGTCTGTAGTCAACACTTCTCTCTTCTCACTTAACACTGAATGTAAAGATAAAAGTCATGAAGTCATTATTCAGAGGAAAGTTGTTGCACTTTCAGTGTTATCTGGAAGCTTGCCTTGCATGCCATCATCTCAGCAGGACAAAAGGCATTTCCCTGGAGGCACCTAAGGACACGTTTAAACTATAGTGTCTCAAATTCGATTTATAGCTCTTTATAGAGCATTTATCTCGCTCATGCTGCCACTCTTCTCCCAGATCTCATTACAAAACCATTCTGTGCAAGTGTACCAGTGGGGGGAATTTTTTTTTTTTTTTTTTTTTTTTGAGCATATCAAAACCCAACAAGTCCACTTCAGTAAAACAACCCTTAATTTGTGTTAACATACTATTGTTATTATAGATATTCATTGTAAACCTAAATTAATTAAACAACCTGACCGAGATTATAAAAGGTCTTTATGCAAACAAGTAAGTTGAATATTATTTATATACTTTAGTATATATTATAATATTTATTAATATTTTGAATTATTTTTTATTTTTACAATTTCAGTTTTCAGTTTAATAATATAGTATTTATTATAACCAAAGTTAGTGCTTTTGGCATTATTATTAGTTTGGTTTTCTTTAATTTTTTTAACTAACATTTTAATTAACTAACAAACTTTTTCAGTTTTAGCTTTAGTACTTTTATTACTTCAAATTAAACTTATTTCAGTTAATTGCCAAAGCATCATTTTTAATTCAAGTTTTACATCTAATATTTATATTTTATTTCAGCTTTGTTTCAGTTACCCAAAAATTATTTTTAGTTAACAATACCAGTAAAAATCCTGAATCCAATATTAAAGTGCCCCTATTATAGATTTTTGAAAATTACCTTTCATGTAGTGTGTAACATAGCTCTAAGTGAATGAAAACATCCTGCAAAGTTTTAAATCTGAAAGTGCACCGTATATTAAGTTATTGTCTCTCAAAAGTAAGAGTCGACTCGGAGTCAATTAAAGGAGTCATTTGTCAAATGAACCCCAAGCCATTTCGTTGTGACGTCACAACAAAACATTGGCATATTGCCCACCCACGTATTGCACACGCAGATGCCAGGAAAACTTGAAACCCGAACCTTGAACCTAAATGTGTTCAACAAGGGATTTGCAAGCCAGTTGTTATTGAAGGCTGGGTCAGTACCCAGTTTATTTGGACCAGCTTCTTCCTCCTCCGAATCACAACCTGCAAGTATGATTAATAATTGTTGCCACATTTGACAGACTGACTGTTTTGTAGGAAAGAATGTAATTATAATTCTCACAGAGAAAATAGTTTAAATTAGTTAAGTTTTTAAGGAGCCAAGATTATAAAATTGCTCCCAAACAAAAAGACTCGCCTATTCTGATGTGCAATCCAACTGAAACGGCACAAGTCTATATGTCCTCCAAGTAAAAAAATAAATAAAAATCTTCTAGACATATATGCGATTAGTAAGGACTAGTGTCTAACAATGTTCCCTCTAATTTTTTTTCTCGCTGAGCAAAACTTTTCTGTTGAGCGCACATTTTGGCCACCTGAGCAAAAACATACTTTATATCAGACCTGTACAATGAACATAAACACACACACACAAAAAAATGGTTTTATCATGCAACTGTAACATTTAACTTAAATGTGCCGTTTCTATTTTATTTGACCCTTGATGTAACTTAGTGATTTATTAAATAATATGTTTGAAAACAAGCAGTTCAGTCACTAAATTAAGCACATTTTAGGTTACTTGAGATTTTTTCACATTGCTGTATTAACTGTACTAGTCTTTACCAAGAAATTCTATTAAAAAAATAATTTCTGTCCTCCTGCAGGACAGTTCAATTCTTTATAATAATATAATATGAGCAGTTACAATGATGGTTGGGACAACCATAATGTATTTTTGTACAGTCAATTATTAGCAACAGACAGTGTTAAACCATCAAAATTACATGTTTATTGCTTATGAATTTCCCAGATTTTATATACCAGGAGGTTAAGATTTTTCGTGGCAAGGAGCCCTAAACAATCCCCTTGTGAGATCAATTTTTTATTAGGCTTACATTATAATATAATAAAATATAATATAATATTTAAGTATTTAAACTGATATACAGTATTATATCAGTTTAATGCTTCCATTTGTTTTAATATATTATATAGTGAAAACAAACTGAAGCATTTAAACTGATAGCTACCTGTAAATATTTTTAAGAAAAGTGAACGTTAACTCGTTTATAGTTATCTAAACATCCCTGAAACCCACACCATCACACACAAAAATCTATTTAAACTGAGGTATATCACTGATGTATTTTGAGTTTGCAAGCTACACCTGTGGTGGGTGTGTGATTGTAAATGTAAATGAGTTTTGTTAGCATTCTGTGCCCATCATCCGTTATTTCCACCACTTTTCATTAAAACATGACGTTTTATTTCACATTTCTTTTCGTTTCGCGTTGCCTCTCATATTGATGTATTTAGTCCGCAAACATGACAGTATTCTTACCGCGACTGATTTGGCTCAGGGCCAGCCAGCTCACACGCGCTCAATCGTTCTCTCTCTATGAAAACTGTAAACCGCATTCACCGGTTCTAACTCTATAGCGAAAATAACTCTATAGCGGTTGTCCAGAGCACTGCAGTTATTTCTCATTTAAACTACTACAATCATTTTCATGTCTGTTCTCTGCGCGGCAATTATTTCTTCTGCGCGGCCGCGCACGCGCGCAGCTTAGAGGGAACATTGGTGTCTAATAACATCCACACGGTTCTGAGTTTCAGTTCAATGGCCTAAGTAGAGTAACGTTACTGGATTGAAATCCTTATACGGTTCAGTCCGAACATGACAGTGTTGTCTCCGCGTCCAAATTCCAAGCCAGAGTAGCCACATTCTCTATAGCATGCTAACGTATTTAGTTGTGTGTGTTGTCAAAGACTATAGAATAACACAAGACGCGTCACTCTAATTTTTATGAATGGGAGAAAGTGCAACGCGCAATATGGCGGAATAAGTCCCGCCTTCTAAATAAGAGCCAATCGCCGACTGGTAAAGTCATCGTGTCACTGCAGCGGCTGTTAGAAGCTCCAGTTTCTATAGAAACAGTCAGATGCGCGCCTCCGAAATGAGGCAAGAGACGCGCTTTTAGGACTGCGCATGCGCATTAGGTTGAATCAGCCTGAAAAATATCAGTTTTTTATTATTCGAGCGTTTAGAAACAATATTTATGAGAGGGTTGTTGTCAGATTTCATTGGTGATTTCAAATATGAAATTTAATCGAAAGCTTGGTAAACAGCTTTAGAGAATTTGATGTTTCCCCATTCAATGAGATAGAAGCTGCACTTGGATGCCCGAGAGGCGTTTCAAAGATGGCCGCCGAGTGAAATGACTTGTCTTAACCCTTTCGATCGTGAGTTTAAAATATTCTAACTGTCCCCCCAGAGTGAGTTTTTTTAAGGCGACCGTTATTTTAGAACGTTCGCCTTTAATGTTTCCATGGCGACGCGTCTTGCGTGTCACGAGCGCTGAATGCAGCAACAATAACACTGTATGACAGATGGATCGCTATTATTTAGTTTTCCTTTTTTATTTAAAATATTCGCAAAATTGCTTACCATGTCATCAACTATCTGATATTCCGATTCTCAAATATGTGTAAGTGAGTGTGCTTTGTCGTTTTAAAACCTTTATAAATGATCTTTATCTTGATCTATAATGCGAGATAGGCGCCGCCATCTTAGTTTGCGCTGCAGTTCACAAGAGTCCTGTCAGTCGGATTACAGCAGGTTAATTCATCATTTTCTTCCGAAATATATGCAAGTAAGTGGCTGGTGAACTGGAAGAATAATAGAGTAAACTTTATAGTTACTTAGGCCCATTATGTGTGTCTGATATGAATAAATGTCGCCAAATTATATTTGTTATTGCTGCTTCCACTGATGTCGGACATCAATGTGTAAATTATAAACGCTTAATGTATTGTTTTAATGGTGCTTATGCATATTTAAATGTCTGAAACCTTAAAATAAACATTATGTGCCTGAAAACACTGCATAGCTGTGATATATGACAAGAGCTGCGCGCGTCCGTCTTGTAGCCAGAGCGCGAAAGCACAATTTGAATCTGGCAGTTATGTGACGTCGCTGAACGTTCGAAATCCCATATGTGGTACCGTACGCCCAGGGGCACTGAAATAAAAATCCCATATGTGGGACCGTACCGCTCAAAGGGTTAAAGGGACTTTGGTGTTGTTAGCTCCGCGCAGCTTGTAGGTCTCTGGCTAACCAGGCAGCCAACAGCAATATGTGTTCGCTCGCAATTGTCTAGAAATGTGTCAAATGTTTTTCTTTGTTATTACTTGGCGTTATGATAAAGAATAGAGCAATACTTCAGTGTACAACTGCAGTGCTTTATCAATACGTTTCTCTGTTGGGTTAACGTATATACCATGACTGTATGTGTGTTTACCACCGAGCTGTGGGCTAAATTCGCTAACATAAACACAAAACAAAACAACTTAATTCCTCCACTAAGTCTTTATTTTTAGAACAGACCGGAGCGCCATCAATATTATAATATAATGTAAGTGATGCAAGCACATACTGTACTCCGTGTTAACCAGCAGAAGTCATCTGACCAATAAACCGCAGATTAGTCACGCAAACGAGGGGTTCGGCAAAATGAATCGTTGAGCGAATCGTTTGGGAGTCGTTGAGCAAATAAGGTAAAAATAATGCAAATTATAAGACAATTAAAGTGTTTTTTAACCTTGCATGCTTTTAAACCTGTTGTTGGGGACTCCCAAAGCAAAAATAGGAACCTTTCAAATGCCATAACAAGGGCACTTATACATATTTAGATTTTATAGTAGAAATAAACAGGGCCTAATTATGATACTGCAGAAACTATAGTTAAAAAATTATAATTTCTCCTATCCAATCTCAAAGGTGAAATATGTGATTTCTACACCATTACAGGTATCAAATGGAATTGCAATGGTTTTTTTTTTTTTTTTTTTTGGACATAACATTAACTCAACCAATGGCATGGGTTTTGAGGCAGGACAATTTTTTGACCAATGGCAGACAAGGTTTTCTATATAGGAAACCTGACTGAAAGCAGCCATTATTTCCCCAATTCTGTTTTGTGCCACTAGAAAGACCGAAACTACACACTTAAAGTGCATTTAATCATTTAAATATATTTTTAAATGATTATGGTGTGAAAAAAGCTTGAATATGAGAGACATCTGTGTGCTGTTTATGTTGATATCAATACAGTATATACCCTGCCTCATGGGTGTTGATGGTTTAGAAGGTCATTGCAACAATGTAAATGTGTGTGTGCAGAAGGAAAGAAAAGTGAAGAGAGAGAAACACTGGGACAGAGTATTCCTGAGCTGTCAACCACTGCCCTCCACTCATAAACAGTCCGTGTTTCCACTCTCTCCATGACATCACCAGCTACACATGGCCCCTGACCTTTTCTACCGCTGCCTGTGCCTGGATCCCCCTCTTCAGAGCTTTCTTTGTGGCGTCGAGGACATGGGAATTTCCAAAGTGGAGACACTAACTAACCGGACACAACGCTAAAGTTAGTCTAGCATATCACGCGTAGCATTCCTTCATTCCCCGCTCTCTCACTCTCGGCTTCTCCACATAGGGAGACGGAAAAAATGATTCCACATCTCAGACAGTCACGAGATATGTCGAACAAACATCACAAGACCCAGAGACTCAAGAACGTGCCATACACAGATCTCTAGGCAGTATGTCTCTGTAATAGAAAGCAATCATTAGGATTCACTGTATGAACTCTTTCATCACTCAGGATCAAATTTCACAAAACCTTCTCTCTCTTTCTGAAACTTAAAGGGTTAGTTCACCCAAAAATTTAAATTATGTAATTAATTACTCACCCTCATGTTGTTCCACAGCTGTAAGACCTTTGTTCATCTTCGGAACACAAATTAAGATATTTTTGATAAAATCCAATGGCTCACTGGGTCCTGCATCACCAGCAATAACACTCCCTTTTTCAATGCCCAGAAAGCTACTAAAAACATATTTAAAACAGTCCATGTGACTACAGTGGTTCAACCTTAAAATTATAAAGCGATGAGAATACATTTTGTGTGCCAAAATAACAAAATAGTGACTTTATTCAACAATATCTAGTGATGGGCGATTTCAAAACACTGCTTCATGAAGCCTTGAAGCTTTACGAATCATTTGTTTCGAATCAGTGGTTCAGAGCGCCAAAATCACATGATTTCAGTAAACGAGGCTTAGTTACGTCATAAATGTTTTGAAACTTCAATAGTTCACGTGATTTTGGCAGTTTGATACGCGCTCCGAACCACCGATTCGAAACAAAAGATTCATAAAGCTTTAAAGCTTCATGAAGCAGTGTTTTGAAATCGCCCATCACTAGATATTGGTGAATAAAGTCGCTATTTTGTTATTTATGGCGCACAAAAAGTATACTCATCACTTTATAATATTAAGGTTAAACCACTGTAGTCACATGAACTGTTTTAAATATGTCTTTAGTAGCTTTCTGGGCATTGAAATAGGGATTGTTATTGCTGGCGATGCGGGCCTTACTGAGCCATCAGATTTCATCAAAAATATCTTAATTTGTGTTCCGAAGATGAACGAAGGTCTTACGGGTGTGGAACGACATGAAGGCGAGTAATAAACGACATCATTTTTGGGTGAACTAACCCTTTAATGTTTAAAATTGGAGCATGCTGCATATATCATGAAACCAACAGTCTCATCCATACTGTAACTGAGGATCAGTTGAAGTTTCCTTGAGGCCGACGAAAGTTATGATTTCCCATAATGCCCCAATGCTGTAATAGTAATAGTGTAATAGTAATAGTGTAAATGATTTAGCACCATGATGTCATACCAAGTAGAGCATGACACTTCAATGTATTACGCAACACCATCAGAATAAAGACATGACTAGGCCTCTCAAAATAAAATAATGATGTAAGCTAGACTTTTTTGGGCCATTATGATATTACTTGACAGTTACACTGCCAGATTGCACACCAACATCTTTTTTTTATTGGAAAGTTGCAAGTGTAAATACATTATCAACCAAATATATATCAATTTTTTTTTTATTTATTCAACTCTACATACACATAGGCCTACATAACAAATGCCCCTTAATGCATTTTAACATATTCATTTCTCAATATTTAATTACACTTGGTGTTAGTTTGTCAAGAGTACAGCCTACAAAAAAAAAAAAGAACTTTCACTGCTGTTAGTTTCACTCAAACCATCCTTGTTCACATTACTTAAACTCATGAACTTAATTTAACTGAGTTGTTTCTATTAAAAATGTGTATTGTCAGCTTTAATTAAGTGTTTTTTCAGTCAACTTAACATTGCTGAGTGAAAAGCACAAATTAATGTTGACATAACTAACTGGGCAGTGGATCCATAGTTCCCAACATGCTTTGCAAGGGACTGCATTAGGAGAGTAAATTTAGGGATTAAAGTGTTATTTTATGTGTTTTTCAGTAAAAGGAAAAATGTTGTTAGTTTATGAGCACTCCTATGCATGTTTATAGGATGGAATTCCTGCTCTCAATTAAATTGAGTTTGTTCAACAAGTTATTTTTTGATTGCATTTTGTAAAGCAAATAGTCAATTTAATAAGGCATATTAAGTCAATAATGTGTTCACCTTACGTAATAAACTTTTATAAATTTAACATATTAAGTAAACTGCACATATAAATATTATGTAACAGTGACAAATTCAAATGATTTGTATTTGCTCAAAGAAATTTTGTCAGCTTTACTTGAATTTTTTTTGTTCATACAACAAAATTTTTATTTGTACAAATTACTCAATATAGTTGCATGGAACCACTTGATGCTGCTTTATGTAAATCCAGCAATTATTTTTTTTGAGTGTACCGTCTTTCTCTCCATGCGATGGCGCGCTTGGTGAATTCTTTCACAAAAGTTATTCATGTCTCGTGAAAAGAAAAACACAGACTGCAAATACATTAACCAAACTAAAACACATTCTTTCCATAAGCATTGTCGCTAATTGCTCTCTCGCTGATATAAAAAAGTTTGAAATAGGAAAAATTTCAGAACTCTTTGGTTATTTTTGAGCGAGATGCTAACGGTTTAATCAGATTCAATGAACTATGTTAAGCTATGCTAAAAGTACCGACCCAGAGATCGGCTGAGCGGATTCGAAAACGGTAAAACTCAACTGTTTAACTCTAGGGGAGTTGGAAAATGAGCCTATTTTCAAAAAAAGTGGAGTGTTCCTTTAATGTCCATTAAGTTTTTTTCTTTAACTCTTAAGATAATAGCAGAGTCTAATCATAACTCTAATGAAAATGGCACAGAGAAACAATATTTTTGGAATCATTTTCAGAGCACAAAGTAAAAAATATGACCCAGACTACATTTAATATGGGTTTACAGGTATAAATTACACTTCAATTTTAAAATTAAGCATAATAATTTTACATATCGCTGAAGCTACACAGGTCATGTTAACATTTATTCAATATTGATGCCTGATTTTTGTTTATTTTTGTATGATAAACAAGTACCATGTTGGATTGCCACTGGATGTCCAATGTAAAACATGAATCCTGAGCAAAACCAATTGAAAACCCCTTCACTGAAAAAAAACTATTGAAGTTGTACACAAGAGACACAAAAAAGCAATTCCTCTGCAGGTCAGTAATGCAGGTTTGAGAAAGAAATGCATGAAGAGATACAGATCAGCATCTAAATGAGCGGACAAACATTTTCTACGATAAATTACCATCACTTTCCTGCAAATTAGTGACTGCTTCTGATATTTGTGTTCTGAACATGCATGTTCTTTCCTGGAAAACCTCCAAACATTTTTTTCTCTATATAGTATTAACATGTGCCTTGATGTTAAACCCATAAAGACACTCCTGTGCGTACACACACTCTCATATAGTTCCCGGAAATGTCAGCTTCACGGAGGGAGCGGCTCTGTTGCCTTGGTGATGTGAGATAGAGCGCAGCAGACCGACTCCCACAGGGCTTTGTTTACCAGCCTCCCAAAGCATGCTGGGAATAGCAGATACAAAAGAAGACATGAACACACAGGAACAGAGAGAGAGAAAAAAATAACCATCATCAGCAGTGCCGTAATTAGGTCACGAGAGTGCAAACATATAGAACGAGAGAAGCGGCGAGCACATGTGACACTGTGTTTACGGCTATGAATATGTTCTTTCCACTACAAGCAGTGATGTGTCTGTTTATCTCCGTCACACACACAGAGACACTGAGATCATCTGTCACACACTATCTGAATTATTCTCCAATGAACCATTCAACCAAACTAAACTCATCTCTAATGAACTCAGATGTAACTTTTACTGTTACACAGACACCAATGCATGACCGATATTTTTCGACAACATGACAATCAATGCAACTCTCAGTGTGAAATGTTTCAAATCATTGAGACAGAGGTCAGAGATCAAAGCAGCAGTTCATTCACACTCACATTTATTTCAATAGTGCTTTTATAAAACATATAGCTTCAAAGCAGCTTTAAAGAATATGCATGTATGGTACAATTGAGTATCTGTTATCAGAGGTTACTGTGTCAAAGTAATGTCCATATGGTAGAAATGTACAGTTCTAAAATAATACAAATCATGCAATTAGCTAACTTCATGTATTCATTTAAGCAGAAACATTGAGCTCATTAAAGCAATGGTTACATGTTTTGATCAATAATGATTACAACATGGAAAATTTAGCAGTTTTTGTTTATTCAGAGTTGGCATCATTAGTTCAGACTAAGGACAAACTCACTCACTCTCTCTGCATTAATACAAAAACATACCAATAACCATACACCGATCAGGCATAACATTATGACCACCTTCCTAATATTGTGTTGGTCCCCCTTTCGCTGCCAAAACAGCCCTGACCCATCGAGGGATGGACTCCACTAGACCCCTGAAGGTGTGCTGTGGTATCTGACACCAAGATGTTAGCAGCAGATCCTTTAAGTCCTGTAAGTTGCAAGGTGGAGCCTCCATTGATCGGACTTGTTTGTTCAGCACATCCCACAGATGCTCGATTGGATTGAGATCTGGGGAATTTGGAGGCCAAGTCAACACCTCAAACTCCAGAACCATTTTTGCTTTGTGGCGGGGCGCATTATCCTGCAGAAAGAGGCCACAGCTACCAGGGAATACTGTTTCCATGACAGGGTGTACATGGTCTGCAACAATGCTTAGGTAGGTGGTACGTGTCAAAGTAACATCCACATGGATGGCAGGATCCAAAGTTTCCCAGCAGAACATTGCCCACAGCATCACACTGCCTCCGCCGGCAGACCGGGAACACCCCACAAGAGATGCAGTTTTGAAGAAACTGACCCAGTCGTCTAGCCATTACAATTTGGCCCTTGTCAATCTCGCTCAAATCCTTACGCTTGCCCATTTTTCCTGCTTCTAACACATCGACTTTGAGGACAAAATGTTCACTTGCTGCCTAATCTATTCCACCCACTAACAGGTGCCGTGATGAAGAGATAATCAGTGTTGTTCACTTCACCTGTCAGTGATCGGTGTATATAATGTATGTGAAAGCATATTTGATTAATTTTGTTGTCTTTATATACACATTATTGCAACAAATATGTCAATAAATATAAATATAAATGTGGTATTGTGGTAGAATCCCACCTTTGCAATAAGCCAGTTTGTGAAATTTCACACCTGCTAGATATGGCCCTGTTTATACCTGGTATTAAGATGAGATTTGGTTGATAGGATCAGAAGTAGACGAGGGGGACACATACCCATTTACATCTGGTATTTTAATCCATCCCTTTTGTCCACTTTTGACCACTTCCATCCTGATTTCTTAGAGGGGAGGGTTTATGGGTGGGTAAATGTTTGAGTTCAGATCTTTCAATCTAATGGACAAAAGCTTGAAACATACGGAGAGCAGCAGCTTTCGTTTCTGCTCTAAAAGCCGCAAGACTGACTGAACACTGTGAGTGAATATTAGAAATCAGGAATGGTGAGTGAACATTGTGCTTGGTAGGTTTTTCATCTTCAAACCAAACTTGGGTCTTCAGCCGACAAAGTTTAAATCCCGTCTGGCTAGCGCGCTTCCCATAATGTTAGGTCAGGGGGCGGACAGTAGGTGGTCTTTTGTGGCTGTTCAAACACATTTGACCACATGAGCCTCTACACTACAAAAGCAATCCGGTCAAATGCGTTTTCGACTACCTCTGGAAGTGGTCAAAAGTGGACAAGCTCAAAACATTTTAGACCGTTTACACCTGTGCGTCATCCAATGGTGATCCGATCAACCAAAATGCATCTTAATACCAGGTGTAAACAGGGCCTATAAGTGGTATTGTTGGAAAGTGGAAGTGTTTAAAAACTTAGCCACGAAGAGGAATACCATGTGAAATCACAGAGAATGGTCGCTGAGGTGCATAGTCCATAAAAGTTACCATGCTCTGCTGATTCCATAGCTGAAGAGTTCCAATGGCATTAATATTAACACAAAAACTGCATGGCAGGAGCTTCATGGAATGGGTTTCCATGGCCGAGCAGCTGCATGCAAACCTCACATCACCAAGTACGATGCCATGCTTTGGATGCAGTGGTGTAAAGCACGCCACCACTGGACTGTGGAGCAGTAGAAATGTGTTCTGTGGAGTGATAAATCATGCTTCTCTGTTAGGCAGTCTGATGGTTGAGTCTAGGTTTGGCGGATGCCAGGAGAACGTTACCTGCCTGACTGCATTTAGCCAACTGTAAAGTTTGGTGGAGGAGCTGTTTTTCAGGAGTTAGGCTAAGTTCCTTACTTCCAGTGAAGGGAAATGCTTCAGCAAATCAAGACATTTTGGACAATGCTATGCTTCCAACTTTTGGAAGCAGTATGGGGAAGGCCATTTTCTACTCCAGCATGACTGTGCCCAAGTGCACAAAGCAAGGTCCATAAAGACATGATTAGATGAGTTTGGTGTGGAAGAACTTGGCTGGCCCGCACAGAGCCCTGAACTCAACCCCATCGAATACCTTTGGGATGAACTGGAACGGAGATTGCGAGCCAAGTTTTTTCATCCAACATCAGTGCCTGATCTCACAAATATAATATATTTATATTTATATATTTCTTTTGAACTTTCTATGCATAAAAAATAATCCTGAAAAAAATTCATCACGGTTTCCACAAAAAATTAATAATAATAAAGTTTTATTGAGCACCAAATGGGATGATTTCTGAAGGATCATGTGACACTAAAGACTGGAGTAATGACTACTGAAAACTCAACCATTACACGAATGAATTACATTTGATCATGCGACCCTAGGTGGCACATTTGAAGTCTGAGGTCATGTTAAATGGGATCACATGATAGACATAATTTTACATAGTGCTATACAAAGAGACAGTTCACAAGTTGAAATAAATTTGAATTCAAGTCAAAGAAGCTATGACACAAAACTTTAATTTGATACATCAACCTAACAAAATATAAACATGAATATCAGTGCTATGCTAACCCAAAAATGACCCAAAATAAAGTGAGCAGGGCATAGCAATGCTCAAACTCACCCAAAGAAAAAGGGAACAAAGAGGAGTAGCAGCCAAGGCGACATTTCCAATCACCCTCCTGCCAGGCTGCAGTCTGTGCTCTCTCTCAAACACACACACATCCCAACTTCTCACATAGAGCATAGTTTTCACAAGAACACAAGGGAGTCTTTACGTGTATTCTCAAGTGCGTGTTAACATCTCTTTCTCTTGAGTGGGGATCACCACATAGTATGTGTGTGTGAGTGTTTGTAAGGGAGAGGATGTCCCCAGTTGTGTAAAGTGATATGAATCATCTTTGTGTGTGTTGAGAGAAAGTGTGTGTTTGGTGCAGAGATAACTCTAGGTGAATTCCTGATGAGACTCAAGGAGCTTTTCCGAACATACACACACACACACACACGGTTTAGCTGGAGGGGATGTTAGCAGTCGACTCACGGCAGGAGAGAATGAGCGCAGGACGGAGAGATTAAAGAGCTTACTCACCACAATCTGTACACAGAGAGAGAGAAAGATAGAGGGATGGGAGGATGAAAAGGTGTGTAGAGGACACTTCAGACCTCTTTAACTTCATTATGACCTTATTGTGAGGAAGTTTGTATGAACAATTATGCCAACTTTGTCATTTCACAAATATGTGTTGATAAATCTCTCTCCCTCTCTACCTGTACCACTGCTGTGTTCCCTGACTAGTCAATATGTCTGTATTTCCCATAAGCCCTTGCTCACAGTAAGAGATTTGTTGTTAGTGAGACTGTTGCTGAATTCGGAATAGCATACTAGTATGCGGTTACCAATTCAGCATGTGTTGTGCCAGAGGGGCTCTCTCAGAATCCTCTCTGCTCCGACAAAGGCTGTGATGCTGCTTATGTAACAGAATGTACTCTTTGGTGGCCAAACTACTGATTCCAGTTGATTGGTTGAGTCAGATTGGTCTAAAATGCTAAAATGAAATGTATGTAGTAGTACTTCTTTAGGTAGTTTTTTTTTTTTAAACATCATGATATAAATAAAAAATATATATGTAAATATGAAAATAAATATAATAATATAATAAATATTTAAAAACTATATTGAAATACATCATATATAAATTTTATTTCTAAAATGTAATGTTATATATGTTACTCAAGGTTTTTACACAGTATTTTTAAGAAATTCTCAATGACTAAATGCATGACTAGAAAAATAGTATGCAGGTGCATTTGAAATATCATCCTGTAATGAATGTCATTTCAGTTCTAAATTCTGAGTATGAATTATCATATGCAGTAAAAGACAACAATAGTAAAAGGTTTACTATTCAAATGACTGGCTTCTATCCTGTATGATTTCATATGAGAGCTTTTGACCTCTTAACTGAACTCCTTTCCACAAACTGATCATATAAATAAAAACAGTAACACTTAGTCTTAAGTGCAACCATAATTAAAGTACTCTCACAATATTCAAAGTGCAAATAGAGACCAAATTTTTCTTCAAGCATGATACAGAGATAAGAGATGGTTATAACTTCACAGTCCAACCTAAGACATCTTTCATATTGGAAGATATTTGCATGCATCAGGGAGCCGCTTTCAATGTGTGAGGTATTGAAAGCGCATTTGAATGCGCGCTCGCGTTTTACTTTCGCTTTCGTGATCGCGCGTACTCTGTGAATAGGGAGTGGCAGTGCTGAGAGTGCATTCTACAAGATAAGACATTTGTCAGACACTTAGGCTCAGTTCTGCAACGAATCCTCCGCTACGGTCTTGTCAGTCATCTTGTCACGTGATTAGTGCACTACATCCCACTCTGCTGCTCATGTTCAATTAGCTGGATGGGACTGAAGCGACCATTATTCAACTGAATTAAATGGTTTTTATTTCTATAAAAAGCAAAACGATAGTGAAGGCCTAACCTAATTTCACCCTCACACTCCATTTTCGCGAGACAGCTTTTCACCTCGACGAGAAATCTCATCACATTTTAGAATATTTTATTAATAAATAATAAAAACAAATTCATATATGAAAATACATCATATATAAATTCTAAAATTGAACAAAAATAGCATTATAAATTAAAATCTCACTCTCAGATATTAAAATAAAGAACAAATATTTCATGTAGCTTCTCAATTAATAGTCTATAAGAAAAAAACAAAACAATTATGGCTCAGGTCCATCCTTTAATATAAAACCAGAAGATTTTTCACCCATTTATTAATAAACCAAGCAAAACTTGTAAGTTCGATCACTAACAAAAGCAACACCTTTACTAATTTTCCTCAAATCTCATGACAAAGTAACATTCATGTCTATAGCAAATGGTATGGGACTTAAAGGGTTAGTTCACCCAAAAATGAAAATTCTGTCATTTATTACTTACCCTCATGCCGATCCACACCTGTAAGACCTTCATTAATCTTCGGAACACAAATTAAGATATTTTAGTTGAAATCCGATAGCTCCGTGAGGCCTCCATAGGGAGCAATGGACACTTCCTCTCTCAAGATCCATAAAGGTACTAAAAACATATTTAAATCGTTTCGTGTGAGTACAGTGGTTCAATATTAATATTATAAAGCGATGAGAATATTTTTGGAGCGCCAAAAAAAACAAATTAACGACTTATTTAGTGATGGCCGATTTCAAAACACTGCTTCAGGAAGTATCGGAGCACAGATGAATAAGTGTGAGTCGAATCAGCTGTTCGGAGCGCCAAAGTCACGTGATTTCAGCCGTTGGCAGTTTGACACGCAATCTGAATCATGATTCGATACACTGATTCATAACGCTCCGATGCTTCATGAAGCAGTGTTTTGAAATCAGCCATCACTAAATAAGTCGTTATTTTGCTTTTTTGGCACTCCAAAAATATTCTCGTCGCTTTATAATATTAATATTGAACCACTGTACTCACATGAACTGATTTAAATATGTTTTTAGTACCTTTATGGATCTTGAGAGAGGAAGTGTCATTGCTCCCTATGGAGGCCTCACGGAACTAAAATATCTTAATTTGTGTTTTGAAGATTAACGAAAGTCTTACAGGTGTGGAACGGCATGAAGGTCAGTAATAAATTACAGAATTTTCATTTTTGGGTAAACCCTTAAATAACCCTTTAATTCCAAAGTACAAATACTTATGGTTAGGGTATTTGGTACCGCTAAATCGCCATCACCTGCTTTCAAATGGAGCGCCTTTTAATAGACAAAGTCGTAGTTCATGGACAAGCCACGCAAAATCGCCTTCAGTATCGAAGATGAATCGACTTCGATAATGAACCCGATTTTGCGTGGCTTATCAGTGAACTACGGCTCTGTCTATTAAAAGGCGCTCCATTTGAAAGCAGGTGATGGCGATTTAGCGGTAATCAGGGAACCGGCTTTACTGACGAAATGCGCGTGAGAATCGCATGCGATATATCGCCCAGCCCTACTTATGGTTAGTGAATTTGAAAATGACGTCATGTCAACTACCAAGAACTATAACAGGATAGAGACATTTATTATGACATCAACAAACAAATACCATTTCAAGTACAGACGAAAAGTTTGCAAGGATTTTTGAACATAACTGTCATTTAGTGAGAGAAAGAGGGAGAGAGAGAGCAGCTGGTTTGTACTGTGTCACTCAGTACAGCATCTCTCCTGACCTGATATGATGATGTAATGCTTCGTCTCTGCCCCAGACACACACACGCATACAAGGTCTCAACTTAATCTCATCCTTAATGCTTGGTCAGAATTCATAAACCACACACACGCACACACACAAGTCTTTTCTGGTTCTTTCTTTACATGTGTGTGACAAGAAATAAGACAGTTGAAGCTAGTGAAATACATGAGCGAGAGACAATGAGAAATAGAAGAAACACTGAGAGCTATTCTGCAGTTTCAGCTGACCTTGAAAAGAGTTTCTGATTCAATACATCTTCTTGGTGTGAAGCTAGTGCACACACTGCAGCAATAACTGACACTAACATTCAGTGTTGATCTCTGCACTTTGACTTGCACACATGGGATCATGATTTTTTTCTTGACCCTGTGAAGTTACAACAGAAGTTATTACTAATAACAGAGAACACAGATGAGAGTAAACAACCCACAGCCATCAGGCTATCAGCCTATGTGAGTGTCCATGCCAAATTGAGCTCTTCATAAAGATTTCTTTTTAATAAAATTTGCATATTTAAACTTCAACCTTGTTTTTTTTCCCACAGTAAAGTTTACCATTTAAAATGTTAAAACCTCAAATCTTGTTGTAAATATAATTATCAGTTTCAGACTTCAAACATTGTACCTTTTGACTATTTTAGTGCTAAAACTTTACCATTACTGGCTTGTTTACAGTTTTAGTCCCCTTTGCTGCAAATTTACAATATCACATTTCTCTTATAAAACGACTTGTTTACAGTACAATTTAATGTTTTTAAGCAAGAAGCTTATATGCTAATTTACAAGAAGTTAACCATTTTAGTGTTAAAACCTCAATCCTACTGGCTTGTTTACCGTTTTAGCCCCATTACTGTAAAATGTAGCATTTCAGTTTTAAAATAAATATTTTGGCTTGTTTGCAATACAATTTTTAGAAGCTTATATGCTAGTTTACAATTTTATTGCTAAAACTTAAAACCTACTGGCTTGTTTACCATTTTAGTGACCTTTGTTGCAATTTTACTGTGAAATTTCATTTATAAAAGGGTTTGTTTACAGTACAATTTCACATTTTTAAGAAGCAACAATCTTATATGCTAATTTACAATAAGTTAACAATTTTAGTGCTAGTCCAAACCCGTAAGACTTTTGTTCATCTTTGGAACACGAATGAAGATCCAACTGAGACTTTGAGGCTTCAAAAGTTCATAAAGAATTCATAAAACTAATTCATATGAATTGAGCGATTTAGTCCAAATTTTCTGAAGAGATGCGGTCGGTCAAGCAGGTTCGGTTGAGTTTCTGTTTATGTTCGCTAATTAATGTTTATATGTAAATAAAAGCCTAAATTAAATCTGTTCATCATATAAAGCGATCGATAATATAATCTTATAATATATAATCTTTCCCCAAGTTATCTCTGTGGATGAGTCTGTGTGAGTGGGAGAGAGATAAAGACTTTATTTGATTTGTCAAAACTTCTAATTTACTCTTATTTTACACTGCACACATGTACAGTTATTGTCATGCAAATAAATCACACTACACTGAAATATAAACAGAGATTACTACAGCACCAGCATGCCTTAATTTGTGTTCATTTGTTAAAAATGATTCCCTAATTAATGGGTGTGTCTGTAAACTACATAAAGCCAGTGTGGGGTCAGAGCTGCCAAACACCTTCCTGCTCTGCAAACATCGAAGATACAAAACAAGCCTGAGCTGACCGGAGCTAAAGGTGAGCAGAGGACGACGTGATAGAGCAACAGACCGCTCAAACTTCATCTGGCATACGCTAAGAGAGAGAGAAAGTTCTAGAGTTGATTACCCCGTTGCATGTATGCAGAAAAATTGCGGAGGATTTGGAAATGAAAGGCACATCTCTGTCCATCTGTTGGATTTCAAAGCATAGAATGTCAAATGAGACAGGGTACAAGACAAGATACCTGTGTGTGGGAGAGAGGGGGAAGGAGGGTGTTTTTTTTCTGTGCCTCTGCTTGTCTTTTTGAAAAGGGCAGAGGACTCTGGCAGCCTCTGAACTCCCACAGGAAAGCAACTCTACAGAGTTACTGTTATTCTGAACTCAACAGACATCAAATCTACCACAAGAACACTCCGCTGTCTAACACCCCACACACTTCAACACTGTACACCCACAAGAGATGAAGTCCAAACTCCATAAAGTTTCACTCCAACACTTAGAAGATATGTTGTGGTCTAAACCCCAACTCTTCTGCAAAGTCAGTGAAAATCTGAGATGCCGAGTTATCAAAACACATACTCTGGAAAAATCAGACCACTCTTGGTTTTTTTGTCAATTTATCTGGCAGTCAAACACCCCTGGTGGTCAGTGTATGTGCCATGCCAAATTTAAGACCCCAGTCAACCTCTCTGGACCTCAAGGGAGTTTGTAATGCCAGGTCAAAAAGCTGATAGGTAGCTAATTACATAAATATTACCATAACAGTACTGCAATGGAGATAGACAGGTATAATATAATTATATAACGCTTTAATTTCTGCAATTGATATTTTCTGTTTAACATGTTAAAAATATTTAACAATTAATGCAGCATCTGTTTTTTTATTTAAATTGTACTTATTTGTCTTCTGGGAAACATGAAAAGTATCTTGTTTAGCTTCTGTATAAGGAAGTACTAAAAAAAATATTATCTTTAAGCAAAATAAGAAATTACACACCATCATCCATCAAAAAAATAACATGCTATTTTTATGATCACTCATATTTTGTACAAATTATTAACATCTTACATATTCTGAACTGTATATAAATTATTTAAAATAAATAAAATGGAATATTTATAATAATAGTATAACATATAATTTTTTATATTTTTATATTAATTTGATTTGTTTCTGTGGTTACTAGCATACATTATGCTAACTTAGAAGCTAATTAATTACTTTGCTAAACATAAGCTTTAAAAAAAAAAAATTTTGATTTGACTATTTGTAGCTTTGGTTATACTGTGATGTTCTATTTAAAATACATAATCGTACATATTTTGATGGTTAGCAAGAATCCATTTTAGAATTTCTAATCAAAAACCAAATAGAATATCATAACTGCCCATCATCCCACTTGTTTAGACGTCTAAAAGGGATTAAATGTTTAATGGGTACTTGGATTTGGCATGACACCAGCAGTTACATAGTCGCTGAGAGTTAGTTCTGTGGTTCAAAGGTTTTCTAGATTCCTCTCTGCTTCTATCCAAATCCAGTTCTTTGCTTTGTGACTGAAAACTAGGCAAAGGTCAAAGCCTATGACCTCTTGTGCACCTGATATCTCAGCAGAATGACTTACTGAGTCAGCACATCTATTTGAGCTGACTGTCATGAATATCCAGCATTTTAATTCAACCACAAACAGTAAACACTTTTCACACAGCAGGATGGATCCATTACCTGAGGGAGGTCAAAGAGACATAAATCAAGCAGAAAGTGTTTTAAAAAGTTACTTTAAAAAAATGTAAAAACCTTATTTTAAAAAATGGTTAGAACTTGTATTAAAGGATTAGTCCACTTTAAAATAAAAAATTTCCTTATAATTTACTCACCCCATGTCATCCAAGATGTCCATGTCCTTCTTTCTTCAGTCAAAAAGAAATTAAGGTTTTTGATGAAAACAATCCAGGATTATTCTCCTTATAGTGGACTTCAATTGGCCCCAAATGTTTGAAGGTCAAAATGACAGTTTCAGTGCAGCTTGAAAGGGCTTTAAACGATACCAGACGAGGAATAAGGGTCTTATCTAGCAAAACGATCAGTCATTTTCTGATCGTTTGACAGTCTGACAGTCATTTATATACATTTTAACCACAGACGCTCATTTTGAACTAGCTCTCTTTTTCTTCTTCCCCAATAGAATTCCATGTAAAGTGTATTACTGCCCTCCACAGGTCAAAGTTTAAACTAATTATTATATACTTGCACTAGCATATTGTATATGACAATTTAGTTCAAACTTTGACCTGTGGAGGGCAGTAATACACTTAGCAGCGTCTACACTGCCGGAATTCTAATAGAGAAGAAGAAGAAGAAATCTAGTTCAAGGTTTTGTCATCAAAAACCTTAATTTCTTTTCGACTGAAGAGAGAAGGACATGGACATCTTGGATGACATGGGGGTGAGTAAATTATCAGGAAATTTTTATTTTAAAGTGGACTAATCCTTTAAATAAATGTATTTTCTAAATATGTTTTTGTGGGGTTTACCTATAAACAATGTTGCCCTGGACCCCATTATTTCAAGCAATGGCCCTGGGTATTACACATAGGTCCTGGCGTTTTGGTGTGTTCAAGTCTCCCTGGGTAGTTCATATATATGAGCTGGGAAGTCATAATAACAATGTTAGGTGCATTCAAAATCACTTTGGTCGGAGTATGTAAACAAAAAAAGATACATATCTGCACAATGAAATTACAGCACCAGAAAGTTTTTCGAAAATGCCACAATGCTTCAACCAGTTAAGTCTACTTCAGTGCCTGATGAAGACCTGAATATAGTTGAAATAATACCGACATCATTTTAGACACTGCATCTATTGCATCCGACATGTTTTCCCACCAACTCATGAACTCAAAGAAAATCCAGTGTTTCCCACATATATTTTCGACATTGTGGTAATGTTCATGTGCATTGATCTCGTAAATCTGCACTATGTGCATTCATCTTGTAAATCTTTCAGACATGACGCACCATTTGTACTGGCATGATTTTTTTCCCCAAACCAAGCGCAAATCTCACCCTGCAGCCAATTTTATTGGGTAAGGTAAGGGTTACACTGTGTCCTAACCAGACGCGATGCGATAAGATTCCAACGACAAGCTATCCACACCAGATGCGATGAAGAGACACAACAACATCAATAAAAAATCACAGCCAATCAGAAGAGTGTGTGGGCAAGTCTCTCTGCAAGCACACTGCACTTGCAACCAAATGGAGAAGTTCATAATTAAATTCATAAATATTACACTATTTTAACATTATTAAAAATCCTGAAACAGTCTTTGTCATAAAAATACACTTGTTCACAGTTTGAACATTTTTGTTTCCTTCAAATTTTTTTCAAGATCTGAGATGAATTATCCATTTTCGCTTTCAGTATGGCTATAAAAGACACAAATAGATAAATCAAACTAACATTAGACACATTTAACATAAAATAAAGCACATTAACAGTATCTGAGATAATCATTGTCATACTTGGTATGTTGTTGTTCCACCCGTGACATCACAGAAATGGAAACGTTTCTAAAATAGAATTGTTGCATATCATTAGGACAAAAACTCTGAAAGATAACTTTTATCACGTGTCACGTCACGTCTGGTTAGGACACGGTGTTAGGGTTTAGTATTGTTTGTAGCATTGTGTAGGCAATCAACACTGTGATTGACATGACCAATGAAATCTTAGGCTGCAGGGCGGAGTATGCGCTGAACTGGTAATTAAAATAAAAAAATTAAAATCCTGCTTTTTACTGACACATTCCTTCATGACATCTGCAGCTGTGATATGACACTTGAGCTAAATCTAAAAGGTAACAATAAGCATTCACTAACTTCAGCTTAAGCCTACTGTTAAACCTGTAAAATCAGCCATCTGTCGGGTAGGAAAAGTATTTGACTCGGAACCCTCTAATGAAGTAACAAGCACTATTTTAGAATTCATTAAAATGTAATAATGTTTTTAAGTGTTAGTGCAGAGATCTGGGAACAATATAAATCTGCTGGAGAGGTTGCAGTGGTACAAAGTGGGGCAGAGGAACCAAAACTCTACAGATGCGACTGTTGCTTAGAAACAGATCATTGCATGCCTGATCAACTCACAACAGACAAAGCTCTGCGTGTGAACACATAGACACATTCACATGCAGATGAAAGCATGCCATGCCCACATATTGGCCCCACATGTTTGTGTGTATATATGTAAAGTATGTCTTATTAGGGAAGGCAGCTGCTGCTTTGCTAATTAACTGTATTGTTAAAGAGGGGCTATCATATACAGTCTTTAGAAAAGAAAAACAAATAAAAGGAGGGAAAAATAAAGAAAGCGAGAGTGACAAAGAGACTCCATCATGAATTTGTTAGAAGGTGACAAAGTTGCTGGCAGATAAAGGTGCATGCTGAACAGGATTACATAACGGCAGCAGGGGTCCTCCTCCTCTCTCTCATTGTCATTAAAATCGGATTACATGTGCAGAGAACAAACACTTTAAGGTTTCTAGGAGAAAGGAGAAGACAGATAGACGAAAGAAAAACAGAAAAAACATGTTTATATAAATTGATTCACGTGAATCCGAATTATGTAAATTCAACGCTTTTCAAGACAGACAGACTGATAGAAAACCAGATAGATAGAGATAGACAGATAGATAGACAAGAAATATTAGACAGACAGACAGACAAACAGACAAGAAATATAAGACAGAGACAAAAATATTAGACAGACGACAGACAGACAGACAAGAAATATTAGACAGACGACAGACAGACAGACAAACGACAGACAAGAAACACTAGACAGACAGACGACAGACAGACAAATTTCAGTATCTGCAGTATGTGTATAAAAGACGTTAAGGTTCTCAGAGATAAACACATTTGGATAATTCTGTGTCAAATCAACCAAATTTCAGAAACTTTCCTGGCTCAAATTTTTAGTATTTTGTTAGTATTTTTTCTGAAGAAAGACAAACATAAATGAAGTAGAAAGCAAAAATATTAAACTTTTCACACGCAAGTTTAAAATATTCTAGCTAAACCCCATTTTTTACATTTTTTTTTAAATTTTAGAACGTTTCACCTTATTATTTCCATGGCGATCATGTTTGTCATGTGACACACCACAGCCACAATAGCTCTGTATGACAGATATATCGTTTTTATTCTGTTTTTCCTTTTTTATTCAAAATGCACACAAACTTGTCAGCTATGTCATCAACTACCTGCTATTCCGATTCTCAAATACATGTAAGTGAAGGTGTTTTGTCATTTAAAAACCTTTATAATGATCATGTTAGCTAATACACACGATGGCCGCCGCCACGTTAGTTTGCACCGCAGTTCAGAGAATCGTATCTCTCGAATTTACAACATATCAATTCCACCACTTCTCCTGAAGTACATGAAAATAAGTGGCCATTAGATCAGTGTAGCAGTCAATACACGAGACAAGGGAGGTCACGAATGGGACAACTCAATTAGGCCCACTATACAGTAAGGGATGTCCCGGTTAACGGGACAGTTGGTAACCCTACCTGTCAGTTTCCCATGCTGTTTACGTTGTAGACACAGTGCAGTGCTTCTGGGTTCTATGTCAGAACGAATTCCGAAAAAGAACGAAGGACTTACGGGTATGGAACGACATGAGGGTGAGTAATTAATGACAGAAATTTCATTTTTGGGTGAACTAACCCTTTAATCTTGTCACATTTGTAATAAATTAGTTACTTGGACTATCATGTTATGTAGGGAGCCGTTCATGAAAACTGTGTTTTTTTTTTGGGATGGAAGGGATGACTTTGCCATTGAAGGAGTAGAGGAGCTAAACAACAATTAGACATTTGACCCTAATTATCATAGTAACACACTTATTTATGACATCATAGGTACCCTCAGGTGGCAGGCACAGCAGTTTCGGCCATAGTCATTGCCGGTGTTGCATAGTGTGTACACGAATGTGAGGGCGGCGGCATCAAAATAGGGGTGTGATCCTTTTGGATAGGGGAGTGTTTGTTTTGGTAACTTCAAATATCAACAGCGTTTACCTGAAATCGCTTACTGCACCTTTAATTTTTCAGAGTGAGTTGTACTAAAGCATCATGACACCACCAGCAATAAGCCGCTCTGTAAT
Source organism: Megalobrama amblycephala (assembly GCF_018812025.1). Lineage (NCBI taxonomy): Eukaryota > Metazoa > Chordata > Actinopteri > Cypriniformes > Xenocyprididae > Megalobrama > Megalobrama amblycephala. The sequence goes on along the minus strand of NC_063060.1, from coordinate 8,741,971 downwards.
GCCCTCCAACTAACCTCTATAGCTGGAACAGACATTCTCATTACCTCTAACCTAATACATCATAATGAGCATGTACACACTCACGTACACATCTTGAACACCGTCATTCAGGGTTTTCCAGATAGAGATGGTCAAAGGAACAAACTGTTTCTGTGTGTTCGGACATTGACAAGTACACAGCTGAGCTTACATGACACGTCAGAGGTGAGGAGCATACGAAGAAGTCATGGGGCACTGAACCGTCATGTGAGCAGTGTGTTCTGATGCTGGTAAAATAATGCTACTTCAGTGTTAATATAACAGCGACAGTAATACATACTGAAGAGGAATATCCATTTATGAGCATAAACAAAGCATACTTTTGTACTAGAGTTGCTGTAGATGTATACAAAAAATATAGTGATCCTGCCTTGCAAAATGGTGGAGGAATTTTTGTCTCAAAATCACACTCGGCTAATACGCTAAACAGTCACAAGAGTCAGTCGTGACAGAAACACTTGAGGTTTCACACACCCGTTCACATCTAGATTAACACACAGCGAAGTGTGAGATGGGATACATAACACTAATTCCCACACATATCAGTACTGCTGCTGTCGGGAGATTGTCTTGTCTGTTAGTCAGAGCCGAGATCTGTCAGGAGTCGACAGACACAACTCACTTCCTGTGGACAAACGCCATCTGGCCCTCAAACACACCTCCAGAGAACTTCCAGTCCTTGCACAGTCACACACGCACTTTAGGGAATGAATCTTGTGTAATGCTTCCTGTTTAATGAACGATAAAAGAGTATTCATCCTTTTTGAGAACATAAAAAAATATGAAATTGTATTAAATATTAAATTATTTTAAAAATATAATTTAGCATCTTCATACCATTACAGGCTCAGTGTGAGCATGTAATGTTTTTTTTTTTATTATTATTATTAAAATATATAATAAATAAACCTGAATATCAAACAAGTCATTAATCAATGTCATATTGACAAAAATAAACTCAAAAGTTTAGGGTCAGTCAATAAGATTCTTTTAAATGTTTTTATTCATCGAAGAATCACAGTAAATCAGGGGAAAAAATAATCAATAATAATAAGAAGAAGAAATGTTTTTTCAACACCAGATCAGCATATTAGAATCATTTCTGAAGGATCATGATCACGTTACACTGAAGACTGGAGTAAGAGAGCTGTGTCACAGCACGCAAATTCTCTTTCGAGTCTTGCACCGGAACGGACAAATTTACACACAAAAAAAAAATTTCTATGGACAAAATGCATCTAAAAATAGTGAAGGGAACAGATTGAACAGCTGCAGGATAGGCACATAATCAAAGCTGGTAAAAACACAAGAATTCTTTGTTTTAAGCTTCAAACTAATGAATTAGCATAATGGCTTGCCCTGTCAGGCGCTTTGACAGATGCATATGCGTCCTCAGCGCAAAACGTTCATTCTAAGGCTATATCCTTATCTGTAAATGTTACAAATTCATGCAAGTATTTCCATTTTGCATAAAGGCTCGTCCTGACAGTCTGCGTTAAACTTTACTGAATGAGCGGCAATTAGACAATTAATATCCAGTGCAAAAATATCTGAAATATCTGTTGTTTAAAGTTAAATTTAGATTTAAAAATCAAACATGTCATTCAAGTATTTTATGAGAGTAGTAACTGTAAAGGGACAACAACATGTAATTGAATATAAATGTAAGATGTTTCTTATAGCCTATTTACAGGATAAAGAAGTTTGAACACTGAGTTTGTGTTTTTCTTTATTATAATTATTCCTATCTTCATTTTTAATGTAGAGTAGAGATTTAAACTATATTCACTATATACAGTGCTAAAGTTATTAGACATCTGATACCCAATGTATGGTTTGTGCCACAGGTCAGGGCAGCCTAAACTATCAGTATTGGTGCCAAAATAATTTTTCATGTTTCTGTAATGATTAATCCACCAGTACGTTTAGGCTCTTTAGTTACAGCAGTATTTCTAAAGCTACAATATATTTATTGTTGTTATCAATGAATTTTTGATTTTACTCTTTTACAAGGCAGAAAAAAGTAAAACACTTCATAGTTGCTGTTTTTTTTCTCTTTTTTTTTTTTCAGATGCCCAAATAACAGTCAATAAGAACGGAGACTGTTATTAAGTTTGTTTTGGATATTATGTGTGAATATTATTTAGAAACTATTTAGTTGTTTTAGTTTGTTATTTTCCTAATAAATGGCAATACCATTTTTAGCTTTAAACAAGTTTTTGATAGAATCCTAAAATATTTGTGTTCTCTCTTTATTATGACAGGTAGTATAATAAATTAAGCACTGTATGTTTTCATAGCATTCATTTGGCACATCTGTTTGAAGCACATTGGGCAGGATGTTTTTTTGTCAAAAAAAAAAAAAAAAAAAAAAAAAGGATTTTTAATCGATTATCAAAATATTCGTTAGTCGCAGCCCTAATCCTTACAAACATAGTAGGTTATAGGGCTGGGTATTGACATAATTTTCACGATTCGATTCGATTACTATTCACATACTTTCGATTCGATTCAATTACAATTTCGATTCGATATCGATTATATTGGATGTAGTATTTCAGTTACAGTACACGGCAAATTTTCTAGAGGAAAAAATACACTTTTCTAGCTGACTGATGAGTTTATGGTCACTGAATATGTTTTCTGAGGTAAATGTGACGTTACGTGACATTGTTTACAAGCTGTTTTATTGACGTCTTTCCGAGGTTGAAATACTGATTGAGCTATTACACGAGACATGATACGGATTTCGGTAAGATGTACTGTATATTTTAACATACCTTCAGATGTTTAGTCGTGTTTATTTCGCGCTGTAACTGGTATTAAAGCGGAGGAGAGGATGTTCACACGCGCTCGTGCTGCCGCTTCTCTTAGGCGCTAAAGCGGTCTGTCACGTCACATTAAACAGCGCCAAAACGGTATTTATTTTTTGAATCTCTTAATAAGATGGACGTCATTTGAAATCTGAGACTTTGCTTCATATCAAAAGTAACAAAGCACAAAGATTATTGCGATTTATTGGATAGGAGGCGCTACATATTCTGCTCATTCATGACTGAAAACAGACTAGACTAATCGATTCTTGGGATTTAAGAATCGATATCGGTTCGTAAAAATGAGAATCGATTAAAATCAAGAAATCAATATTTTTTACCCAGCCCTAGTAGGTTATGTCTTAAGAGAAAAACGAGACAGACAACGCATGTGTATCAGTGATCTTTGAATTCGGACTTGAAGGGACAGCAGTCTAACAGTTCTCTGTGTTTTTAATGTTAATCAAATGACATAAGACGAAGAAATCACTCACTACTCTAGACTGAATAGCTTTTGTAACTTCAATAATGTTTAATTTTTATTTAATTTATTCAAAGAAGTTTATTTGCAGTGTTATTTTATATTTGATTACTTTTTCATTTTCTGTAGCCTACCTGAAAACTATCGTTAGATACCTGAAAAACCTGTAAAGCACTGTTTATTTTATTTGTATCTTAGCTCTCATGTATTTATTTGCATTTCAGGTAGTTAGATTGTTTTTATTTTTCTTTATTTTTATTTGACAGTTGTTCTATTTTTAGTGAACATAGCACATACCGAACCATACCGAAATCATGACCCTAAAACCGCGATAAAACCGAAACATATTATATATAAATAATTTGGCTGGAGAATCAGTGCAATGTGACAAAAATAGCAATAGGAAGGCATTTTGCATTGCATTGTGCTGATCAGGGACTGATCTAGGTTTACCACATCAGTCTAGACAGACTAAGCTGTTGTTGTTTTGAATACTTGGTGACATCAACATCTGCCCTCTTGCCAATGATGTTTAGTGGTTCTTGGTTTTAGACCATCAAGTAAACAGGGCAGATCAATTTTTCCAGCACAAAACTGTGGAAAACATATGGAATGGGTTCAGATTGGGCCCTGGTACGATGTAGGTGGAAAAAGAATATCAGAGATGAGGAACTTCTCTGCAGAATCCCTGGTTGCCATAGTTACGCCTCACACTGCACCACTCAGAGCCAGAATTCAGGATTTGCCCTGTTCTAGTACAATGAAGTGGATGTAAAACCAATACTGACCCAAGAGTCCCCCCATCCATCTTACCCACAATTCTGAAGCCAATATAAAATCTGAACCAATGACTAACTTCTCTCAGCAAACAATTTATGAAAAATCCAGAGGTCTGACAGCAAAGACAAACCACAAACACATTTAGAGATGCCTGGGAAGAACTAATGTCTGACTCACAGGTTGAGGTGAGTGCTGTGTGATTATGTACTGGGAAAATTAAAGGTTTCAGCAGATCAACGACACACAAAGTGTGTATGTATGAGTGAATACAAATTAAACCAAGAGAGAAAATATACGTGTATGTGAGTCAGAGTTGGTTAGTCGGATCCATATGGGAATAGGATACAAGTATGTATGTGTGCTGTAGTGACGTTCATTAAAAAGCAGCCTACTTCAGTGTAATATGATATCATATTCACCTCCATTCATAAATCCCCTCCCTTGGCCTCACGGGATAGTAAAGTGTCCATCGTATGCACATTTCAGAATCTCGCTGGAAGTAGTAGGTCATCCGGGTACTTTTCGCCTACTGTTTTTCGAATACTATGTATTCGGACACACTACTTTGTTGGTGTACTGTTTTTCGCATGCTATATAGTAGGGAAGTATTCGATTTTGATGCAGCATTAGAATTAGAGTAATTGTAATGTGACGATCTGGTGTGGGTCAGGTGCAGATAACTAAATCTGAGAAATTCATAGGTTTGGGTGGGTGGCGTTTGGATGATTTATTTTTAACAGTGGATTCGGGTGATATTAGAGCTGATCCGCACATCTCTGGTGTGCGTTTACCAGGTACAGGGTTTAACTCAGACCCTTTCATAAATCACATACACAAACAGTTTTCTTTCACGTGCATCCACTGCCCCATTTATCGGAGGAGAGCCCATCTATCATCAGAGCCCTGTTGCCCGGGTAACCCAGTTAATATTCCAGACACGAGTCACAAAGAGAGGAAGAAAGAGAGAGAATGAGAGGAATTCTCCCTGATCCGCAAACAAATAAGCAACACATTTAAGAGTCCAACACACAAAGCCAGATTTTCACAAGGTCACATAATGCAAATGTGCATTTCTATAAGATCACATTCATGCACAAAACACATAAATATAACCTACACAAAACAAGGTCCAAAACGTAAAAATATTTGCGCACGCTTTTTAAAATATAAAACACATTTTTAGAAAAATCATACCCACGAATATAGCAAATCGCATTTTATGCTTATACTGTATGCAAAACTAAGCAGAACAACTGTTTTAAACATTGATAAGATATTCAGCATATTAGAATAATTTCTAAGGAGCATGTGACACTGAAATATCTAATAAATTATATATTAAAATATATCATTGGTTATTTTTAATTTGTAATACTATTCCACAATATTACTGTATTTTGATAAAAATAAATGAGCAGAAGTGACAAATATAGGCTATATAAAAAAAGAAATCTTAATGACCCCAATTTTTCGAACGGTAGTGAACACTACAAAACTACACTAACTACAAAACATGCAATTTTTTTTTAATATCACATACAAAATTATAGTAAAACACACTATATTCTCATAAATGTACAGTATGCATATAAAATACATGTAAATAACCAAAACAAGTCAGATATTCTCAATTGAGCACAAGACTGGGTGAGCACACACAATTCGCTCACATGCAACCCATTTCTTCATTCAATTTTTCCAATTTTCATTCATAAACTGCAGAGGTTGTGGTGGGGAGGGAGGGGGGTAACCCCCACATGACTGCAGTACCTTCCAGCAGCATTGAATCCTCTCAGCCAATCAGACGGCTGGGGGAGAGGAAGGAAGAACAAAAAGATGGGCGGGGCCAAGTGGATACCGCATAACACTGCAGCCTTCCCTCCCCCACCGTTCATTCATTTGCTCTGTTTCTTTCATTCATCCCTTCACTGATTCATTCATTCATTCATAAAGTGAAGTGATGCATCTTTAACACAGCCGTAGCAGATCCAGACCGCAGGTCTTGCTCCGCAGTCTGGGTTCAAGAACACGTTACGCGTCTCTGGGGGTAATGAATGCAGAGAGTGAAAAAAGAGACGACACTTACAGTGTGAAGCGAGTGCACTGACTCACACTCATTCTGACCAATAGTGACTCATGATTTCTCTATTCAAGATGGTTCATTCAAAACTCAATTGCCTCAAACTCTTCAGGATTTCACTGAAGATGAAATGTGATTGTTCTGACGCACAACAAAGGATACTTGAATGCATCTCTCCTTCTTTGTTAGCTTGTTCAATGCAGTGAGGTTCAGCAGTGAAACCAATAACAACCGAGAAGGGAGTATGCACAGGGGGACCCTGCTGATGGTTCGCTGGAATGAGCTGCCACAGGCACTTCAAAGACCACCCTATCGCCTCCCTCCTCTATCTTTGCTCTTTCCATTCTGTCAGCAATGACTGACTGAGTGGAAAGAAAAACACTTGAGAAGACCTACTAGAAATACACATGGATAAACAACATTAAATGAATGCTCCAGGATTAATACAAATCTATCAACAGCATACTGGCAAATACCACACAAAATGATATTTACTCATCCCTCAGTTTGTAAAAACACAGACTGATATTAATTTCAAATGACCTAACTAACAATTAGAGATAATTCAACCAAAAATTTAAATTCTGTCATCATTTACTCACCCTCTTGGAGTCATGGCATTCCAAACCAGTGACTTTCATTCTTCTGCAGAACACAAAAGAATAGATTTTTGAAAGAATGTTTTTGAAAGAACTGTTTTTATCCAAAACAGTGTTGGACCCCATTTACTTTAATTTTAAAGAAAAAAAAAAAAATCACTAATGGTAATTTTAGAACCACGTACTAGCATACAACTCTTACTATTTCTGTCATAGAAAGATCATGTAAAAGTAGCAGTACACTAGTATGCAATTCCAAATTCAGCATAGGACATTTTTTAAACTATCATCTTTTTGCGTTCTGCAGAAAAAGACAAAAATGCACACAGGTTTGCAATGACATTAGAGAAAGTAAATGGAAGGTTTTTATTTTCGGGTGAACTATCCCTTTAAAGGGGACCTATAATGCCCCTTTTACAAGATGTAATATAAGTCTCTGGTGTCCCCAGAATGTGTCTGTGAAGTTTCAGCTCAAAATACCCCACAGATAATTTATTATAGCTTGTCAAATTGGACCCTATTTGGGTGTGAGTAAAAACACGCCATTTTTGTGCATGTCCCTTTAAATGCAAATGAGCTGCTGCTCCCGGCCACTTCCCAAATGATGGTGGAGCTTTAACAGCTTGCGCTTCGGTTGCTCAACAACAACAAAGCTGGAAAATCTCACGCAGCCAAATGACGATTGTCAGTAACGGTGTTCAGCCTTACGTTGTTCAAACCGGAGTCTGACACTGATGTAGAGACTCAGATGAAGAAGTTAAAACTTGCAACTGGACGTTTCTAAATGGTTAATAGATACATTTATGTAGTTGCTGTGGAGTTGATTCAACTCATCGACCGCCATGTTAAATGATGGCAAGGCAACAACACTCAACTAAAACAACTTCTCTAAAGCAGCCCAACATGGCCTCACCCCTTTTGTGGCATGCTTTCTGGGTCAGGGTTTATGTAAATTTTAGGGTTAGTGATGTCACTTACCCGGGAAGAAGCTCGTTGTACTTCCTACCAGCTGTTTGTTGTAGTCATTAACAGGGAATTCTTTAAAAGAAAATATCTCCCTTTGCATTGAACTTTGAGCATCATAACTTTGCAGATGTTGTTTATGCTCGGAACCTGGAAGTGCTGCACTGTCTCTACAACGTAAACAGCGTAGAAGAATGACAGGGAAGAGAAGAAATTGTTGAATAAAGTCATTATTTATGTTTTGTTTTTGCACACAAAGAGTATTCTTGTCGCTTCATAAAATTAAGGCTGAACCACTGTAGTCACATGGACTATTTTAATGATGTCTTTTCTACCTTTCTGGGCCTTGAAAAGTGACATTGCTGCCTATGTTTGGTACAGAAACCTCTTGGATTTCATCAAAAATATCAGAATTTGTGTTCTGAAGATGAACGAAGGTCTTACAGGTTTGAAACGACATGAGGGTGAGTACTTAACAGAAATTTAATTTTTGGGTGAACTAACACTTTAAAGCATTGGTAAACACAAGAGACTTAAAAAAAAAATTTTGAACGGTAGTTTTGGTAACATTACTTAAGTACAATGAGTGCTAAACAATTTCTTAATCACTTACACAGGTGACCATTCTTGCATACAGTTTAACCAGGCCATGAATTAAGGTTTCTTGAACAAAAATGACCATTTCATGACCATTTCCACCCCCTCACTACCATAGAACTATTTTTGCTATCTTTAAAACTACATGACATCTGTTATGATCAAAAAACCTGCATATGCTAGCAGTTTACACGTCGTTCATCAGGGCGAGCCAAATTGCTGAACAGACATTGATATGCAAATGTAATGATGGTTGTGCCATCATAGCCATCATTTATGAAAGAGCCATTTTTGCAGCTTTGTTTCCATTAATGTTCTGTGTGGACCAGGAGGTAAGTCTATATCTATAGTAGACATCAAACTCTTATTTTAACAGAGCAAATAAGATCTAGTTTTCCATATTATATGATTCATGTACACATACAGATGAAAGGCATGATGGGATCTGCCTCTGCCTGCACTAAAAAAATGATTTTTGATGCTGTTCACTTTATTTAAACAATTTATTTTGATTCAACACCATTGTATCAGGTTTCTGGTTTAAATGTGATTGATTCATGTTAAATTGACTTGAAACGATTACTCTTTGACTTAACTTGATGTTTTCATATTGAAATAACATGTTTCAATCAAGTAAACCCAAACAGGACTCAAACAGGATTTTCACTTCCCATCATGCTTTGCAAAGGGGCTGAACTAGGAGTGTAAATGTTGAAATAAAGTGTTATTTTAAGCAGTTTTTAGGAAGATGAGAAAATGGAAAGACTTTTTAATGTTTACTGTTCTATTATGTTGGTATTTAAACGTTTCTGTTAATTAATAGTTTTAGGGTTGTTACCATTGTGGTGAATTGTTGCACTCGTGCTTAGGTTGAGGACCTGCTAACAAACTTTCAAATTACTTTAATAAGAAAGTAATCACTGTGGCAGTGCTCTGGGTTGCATTTCCCAAAAGCATTGTAAGCCTATGTTGATTGTAAATCCATTGCCACCAATGGACTTATGATCAATTTAGGCTTTCCAATGTTTTTGGTTAAGGCAATTTAGGATGAGTCCAGTATCACATCTAGATTTCTAACACAAAACATCACAAAAGTTATGTAAATCACAAAATTAAACAAGAAGAATTAATTGTACAAATCAATGTATATGAAAACAATTTATTTATTTTTTATTTATTTATTGCTTTTTATTTATTTTATTTTAAATGAACACAATTGATTCTAGTTAATTTAACATGGTTGATTCTATTGGATTTTACCTAATAACCACTGTCCATGATTGAATTGAGTAAGTTGGACATAACTATTTTACATAGATTCTTCCTTAGTCAGTTGTTTTTTCAAGCTGTGCCCAACCATAGTAAATAAGTTGAATCAACCTTAATAAATTAAGTTGACCCTACGTAAGTACATTAAATTTGAATAACAGAATTGCATAATGCTGAAATAAAGCAACTTAATCATGTGGAAATCCTTTCCATGATTTTTTTATGTTCGTTCAAAGAGTTATTTTTTTGAGTGTGTGACAAAATCTGCTAATGTTAACTGAGGGGAATTCACTTCTCCTCATGCAACAAACCGTTACACAACCACAGAAACTTGAGACACACTACAGCCTTAACAGCCTGCTCAGGAATCTGCCCTGAGCCAGTGCATTATGGGTAAGGGAGGACACAAATGTTGCTGTGGCAGTTCTAAGAGAGTAGTATCCTTGAGCATTGAAAAATTAAATAAACGGTCTAATTCCACCCTGATCCATTAGACACTATACACACACATACACACAAGAGGAGGACTGAGAAAGAGATGGGTGGAGAGAGAGAAGACATTTCATTACCAAAGATAACACAATATAACACAATCCCAAACTATTCTGCAACAATTTAGAGTAAGAAAAAAAGAGCTGGATGGAGAATAAACATTTTATAACCATAAGATGAACAAAGAAGTGACAGAATATTCAATTCAGCAGCAATTTAGAGGTAAAAGAGTGGTGCTTTACATAAAGAAAAGACATTATGTTAATAATGTCAGAGGTCACAAGTGAAGCACATGAGAGAAGGGTGTGCGTAAGAACTCCTCGCCCTGTTCCCCGCTTGAGAAAGGTCACACAGAGCGTGTTGTGTTTGTGAGGGTGGACTGCAGAGGGAACATGATGTGGGTGCAGAAAGGGTGTCTGTGTGGGGAGAGAGAATGAAAGAGAGAGAAACAGAAAAGAAGAGGGGTGTTTCCTCACTGAGCTGATGAAATCAAATCATATTTTTTTCTTTAAACATCTATTCATGTATAAGTATTCCAAAAAATCATTTATACAACGTTTATCAAACACTCAGTGCTTTTCATTTGTAAATAATGGTTTTTGATTTCATTTGGCAAAGTCGAACAACTAACTCAGGGGGCCACAAGGAAGTGATAAGGGGTCCAGGGAAAAGTTTAGAGAAAAACAGTGTAAAAAATAAATCTATAATACAAAAATAAGATTTACATACAAAAATAAGATACATTTTAACTAAATAAATAGAACATGATTTAAATATATTTGAAAAGAAAAAAAATTAAAAGAAAAAAGATTCAAATAAATTAATTTAAATAAATAAAACATTTTGATTTAAAAATAATGATTAATATAAATACAATTGTGAATAAAATAAATTAATAATGTATTAAAATAAATAAAATGTTAAAATAAATAAATAAAAAAATGAATAAATTTGATTAAAATAAATGTATTAAAATAGAAATAAATAAATAATCGAACAGTACAGTACTATAATGAGTAGAAAATGCAATGATGCGACATGATACTAAATATTTTCTAAATAAAATTATATACATTTATAATATTAATTTTCACACTATTCATTTGGTCTTTATACATAAAAACATATCATTGCCGTTGCCTAAATTTGAGGATCATCTGTGTCCCGTGCACAAGGAAGATCATGTTTGGGGGTCCGTGGCATCTAAAAGATTGAAAACCCCTGATCTAACTAACCAGAATCTATCCACATCAGACTAAAACACAGCATTACAATTCCAAGGTTACTCACTGGTTTTTAAACGCTAGGTTAGGAACACATTTCATTGATCCAGGCTCTATAAGCTGCATGAAATTAAAGGGTTAGTTCACCCAAAAATGAAAATAATGTAATTTATTACTCACCCTCATGTCATTCCACACCTGTAAGTCCTTTGCTGATTCGATACACTGATTCATAACGTTCTGGAGCTTCCTGAAGCAGTGTTTTGAAATCGGCCATCACTATATAAGTCGTTTTTTTGTTTTTTTTTTGCCGTACCAAAAATATTCTCATCGCTTTCTAATATTAATATTGAACCACTGTACTCACATGAACTGATTTAAATATGTTTTTAGTACCTTTATGGATCTTGAGAGAGGAAATGTCATTGCTCCCTATGCAGGCCTCACGGAGCCCTGCATTTTCAACAAAAATATCTCAATTTGCATTCCGAAGATTAAAGAAGGTCTTACGGGTGTGGAACGGCATGAGGGTGAGTAATAAATGACAGAATTTTCATTTTTGGGTGAACTAACCCTTTAAGCTCAAATTGACCTACACTAGCCCCTAAACTAATGTGCTTTTATTATGCCAGTTTAAGTGTTGGTAATTAGATTGAGATATAGCTGAAGCAGCCCTTGGGGGATGGGAACTTGTGTCATTGCGTTGAAGAACAGATCTGGAGCTCAGAGAGCATGTCAGAGGTCCACACTCATCTCCAACAGAGCACCAGCTGAATATATAATCCATATTGTGAGTGAGTTGAGCAACACTGCCCCCTTGAGTCGGACTACAACGCTGCAGCAACTCGAAAGACTACTGTTACCAGACTATCCTGCAGAATGTTCAACACAAATAATTTTTTGTCTACCTGACTTTTTTTCTTAAATAACACATTTGGGAGTATAAATGTTGAAAATGTATCAAGAAACCAAGGTTCCTTGTCTAGACCAACCAAATGTTAGGAGATCATTTTTTAACTCCTCTTTGTGATGAAGTTTTCTTCATATTTTTAGGTTCCTGGGGTTACGTGCTTTTAAAAACCTGGAAGAGCAAGCATATGGTCATAGGTTCAAAACCCTGGAAGGAGTTCCTGCATAAACAACATGCCCTTGAGCAAGTAACACGATCCCAGGATACCCAAAGAGGGACGTCCCAGTAGGAACTGTACTGTCAAGCATTTGCTGAATAATCAATATTACTAGAATATAAAAACAAAAAGGGAAGTTGCAAAAGCCTTTTTTCCCCCTATAGACCTTATGTAGCACTGCCCCTTTTCAGCACTGTGCTCACTGAGTTCTGTCTTCCTATAGACTAATTTGGATCAGACGTCACAGTTATGTCACTTGCAGTCACTTGTGCATGGTGGTGGCAGAAAAATAGCAGTAACAAGTGGTGGAATATGGGCAAAATCCACAGAATAAGAGAAAAATGTTTTGTTGTGCCTTTGGATGTCAGAATCAGAATGCATTCATTCTTCATTTTTATAGAATACTATTGTTGAAGACGCCCTAAATGCAAACATATATGTTGCAAGTCACAGTCTGATGAAACCTGCAATAATTACTCTACCATTAAAGCATGAATTTCAAGTAAACAGTAAGTCTAAATAATATTCACATATGCAGTTCATAGGGGGCATACATACATAGCAGTTACAGCATGAAATAATATTTAAAACTATAATATTTTACATAGATAACTTTTAAACAGCCTATATCATTTTTATTTCACAATTCTGACTTTTTATCTTGCATTTGTATTTATATCTCACAGTTCGGACTTTATAACTCGCAATTGTGAGTTTATATCACAATTCTGAGGGAAAAAAGTCAGAATGGGGGTATAAACTTGCAATTCTGAGGGAAAAAAGTCAGAATGGGGGTATAAACTTGCAATTCTGAGGGCAAAAAAGTCAGAATGGGGGGTATAAATTTGCAATTCTGAGGGAAAAAAGTCAGAATGGGGGTATAAACTTGCAATTCTGAGGGAAAAAAGTCAGAATGGGGGTATAAACTTGCAATTCTGAGGGCAAAAAAAGTCAGAATGGGGGGTATAAATTTGCAATTCTGAGGGAAAAAAGTCAGAATGGGGGTATAAACTTGCAATTCTGAGGGAAAAAAGTCAGAATGGGGGTATAAACTTGCAATTCTGAGGAAAAAAGACAGAATAGCGAGTATATCTCACAATTCAGTTTTCCTTCTTGTGAGTTGTGAGATATAAACTCAGATTTGTGAGAAAAAAAGTCAGAATTTTGAGATATAAACTCAAAATTAACTTTTTTTATTCTTTCATCCATGGCTTCCACGGACTGCTACTGCAAAACTTAGATCTTACGGATTTATGAATGAACTGCTCATTTTAAAATCTTCCAGCTCTACTGATATTTGTTATGACATCCGCTTCAAACATTATATGCTCATCAAAACTTCCATTAACTCTAAAATAAGTAAATCCACTTCACCAGCTAATTACTCTTGGACAGCGATGCCATAGAAATATGCAGAGCTACCGCAAAAACGGAAGTTCGAAGACAAAATTCTAAAGATGGCTGCACGCTTGTTTCTCTGGCGCATAAGGTCTTGATTTCATGGTGACTTTAATTAAAATGCAACTTCTGCTAGCAACCATTAAACAATCACCACATAAACCTTTACTATGCGGAGAATGATCAATATATATCTCTGGATTCATGCGTGAGCCACATTTTATCATAACTTGCTCATTAAAGATGAACCTAGTATGTTTTTGCTAACATTTAGTTCTTATTCATCCCAACAGCAGCACCAGTGTTTTTGGATTGCACTGTGACCAAAGTGCAGTAGCGCCCCCTGCTGATCATAAGTAATATGCACAATAAAACAAAATGCTATTACTCATACTGAACATTTCAAATGGTAAAAGTAGTTTTTGTATTGAAGCGTCTAACTTACCCAGCATCAGAACGTTTTCATCAGTTCCCACATGCTGTTTGAGAAGATGTTCAAATTTAGTGAAGTCTCCGAACCACTCGAAGCTCTCCTCCGTCCGGTACCGCTCATTCCAGTAGTCCACATCTTTATATCTGGTGTTAGAGTCCGGCAAATATTCCATCCTTCTTTAAAATATAATCGAAAGTCCTACTGTTATTAAATTATTACAGGCTTGTTATTACTTAAATATGCATTGCTGTGCTGTCATATCAACTAGGTTTGTATTATATCACCATGACAAGCCCAGCGGTGAGTGGGTCTGATCTGTATTTTGCTTAATGTGGGTTCATAAACAATGATTTGTTTAAATGCGGTTTGAAGCTGGCAAACTGTAAAATAAACATCGGTATCTAGAGGCTCTTACCAGCTCAATATATTGATCAGTTTTAATATTAACTAAAACATGCGTGTCTAAAACACTGAATAAAAGAATGGACGAAACTACTAGCGGGTATTTTAAAATAGATCTGAGTCTGACAAGACAAACCACGTGTGTGTTTTCATGCACTCTAACCTCGCGTGGTCATCGTGACGCCATGTCAAAATAAAAGTTTAAAGGGTTAGTTCATCCAAAAATGAAAATAATGTCAATTATTACTCACCTTCATGTCGTTCTACACTAAGGTGACCAGATTTCTGAAATGGAAACCGGGGACATTTCCTATTTGAGTGGTCAAAATATCATAGAAATCTCTTTTTTTTTTTATTATATATTAATTGAAAAACCGGGGCAATACATTTTTGAATGTTTAATTGCTGTGGGTTCCTTATACTATTACATAATTATTAGGATTTAGTTTGATTATTAGGATTTTTGGTCTGGTTTTAATATACAATTCACCAAAAAACTATTACACTATTCATAGTAACTGCTGCAAAAGCAGTTCAAAACAGTATTAAGTATGACTTTACAAAAGCACATTACATTAGGCCTACAAAAATAAAACAAAATAAATATAAGATTAATAAAATGGCATTTAACAAATTTTTTAACATTCATTATTGAATTTAATATTTTCATTTTCACAAGCTGTTTATACTGTATACAGAATTTACAACTTTTTAACGTTTAAAAAAAAGTTAAAAGTTAAAACTTTTAAGTTTAAGTTATTTGTAACTATTATTGCATTTTTACGGAGCCCCTAAAGGGACATGATGGTAGAAAAAAAAAATGGGAAGGAAGGAAATTTTACTTGGTGGTGGAAAAAAAATTTGGGATGGGAGGAAATTTTTTTTTTCAAATCTTTTGCGTTCCCTCGCAAAGATTGCGTTCCCTCGCAAAGATGTTTTGCGTTCCCTCACAAAGATTGCGTTCCCTCGCAAAGATGTTTTGCATTCCCTCGCAAAGATTGCGTTCCCTCGCAAAGATGTTTTGCGTTCCCTCGCAAAGATGTTTTGCGTTCCCTCGCAAAGATTGCGTTCCCTCGCAAAGATGTTTTGCGTTCCCTCGCAAAGATTGCGTTCCCTCGCAAAGATATTTTGCGTTCCCTCGCAAAGATTGCGTTCCCTCGCAAAGATGTTTTGCGTTCCCACGCAAAGATGTTTGCGTTCCCTCGCAAAGTTATAATCGTTCCCTTGCTGTGAGCTCAGACAAACACTTCCTCTTTAATGTCCCGCTGGCTGGCAGTAGTGTTTTAGTTAGTAACATACGTTAATAATGCACACAAATAATGCGCGGCTCATAGAGTTTGAACTTGTTGGACTCAAAAATGAATGCAGTCAGTGCTTATGTCAAGCAGTTCGGTTGGTAATATATTCACAGATTCGAGCTTCCCGGATTAATAACTCGTGAGCTCAACGTTGTTAAAACACAAATGCAGCTACTTCCAATCATAGTAGCCTAGACAACAAGCTACAACAACCCAATTTTCCTCAAATGTGTTTATAATAAATTGGTCTCTATGAGCAGGCGGCGGAGATACACGCCTGAAGGGACCGTCTGAAAAGTGCAAAACCTGAAACCCTTTTGCTCATTTTATATTACGAAAAATACTCAACAACTTCACTGTAACATTCTGTACTGGCACCAAATTCAGTTCATACATCACTGCTCTCCTGCTGGTTATAGGTGCTACAACACTTAGTTTGGCAAGTAGCACTTAAAGGCCTTCTTTACACAAATGATGTTGGTACACAGCTTACATACAACAGCTTTTGCATGATAATGGCTTACTGGATTTGATGGCATTACAATTTATTTAATATTTTTACTAATAACAGTTAAGTTATTATTATATTATTTTATTTAATAATTAATAATCATAAACGTTATGCATTTTTTTTTTTTATCAAACTAAGTGTTGGGTTTTGCACTTTTCAGACGGTCCCTTCAGGCGTGTATCTCCGCCGCCTGCTCATAGAGACCAATTTATTATAAAGCACATTTGAGGGAAATTGGGTTGTTGTAGCTTGTTGTCTAGGTTACTATGATTGGAAGTAGCTGTATTTGTGTTTTTAACAACGTTTAGCTCACGAGTTACTAATCCGGGAAGCTCGAATCTGTGAATATATTGCCAACTGAACTGCTTGACATAAGCACTGACTGCATTTCTTCATTTTTGAGTCCAAGTTCAAACTCTATGAGCCGCGCATTATTTGTGTGCATTATTAACGTATGTTACTAACTGAAACACTACTGCCAGCCAGCGGGACATTAAAGAGGAAGTGTTTGTCCGAGTTCACAGCAAGGGAACGATTATAACTTTGCGAGGGAACGCAAACATCTTTGCGTGGGAACGCAAAAGATTTGAAAAAAAAAAAAAATTTCCTCCCATCCCAAATTTTTTTCCACCACCACGTAAAATTTCCTTCCTTCCCTTTTTTTTTCTACTACCATGTCCCTTTAGGGGCTCCGTACATTTTAGACTAATTTTAAGCACAAATTAAGTTGAAGTGTATTATTTTTTTTTTTTTATTTATCTGAGTGTACCTTCACCACGTTATTGTATGTGTGAAAATTGCTGCGTTACGACTGCGGAACATTTGTGGACGTTTAAAATTGTGCAAAACAATCCCACACCCTGTTGAGGCCCTGTTATAAAACACATACAAACAGTATTACTTTAGTTTAACAGGAATAGAATGATACCTTGAGGCCGATAACAATGTTTATTTTGATATTTGACTGTACTTCATGAACAGCTGCGCGCGCGACCAAGTGTAGCTGCACAGCCCCCTCTGTTGGTGAATATAATCACTACACGATTGCTCCGATAATCAACAGGCCAAAAAACAAAATAACGACTTTTCAACAATAGGTATGGGCCGATTGCCGATTTTGTTTCGAATTTGATTCGGATCTCAAACGGCTAACGCTAAACTACTGAAATCACGTGACTTTGGCACTCCGATTCACTGATTCGATTCGTAAAGCTCCGAATCAGTGTTTTGAAATCGGCCCATATAGATATTATTGAAAAGTCATCATTTTGTTTTGTTTTTTGGGCGCACAAAAAGTATTCTTATCGCTTTATAATATTAAGATAGAACCACTGAACTCAAATGAACTGATTTAAATATGTTTTAGTATTTTTATGGACCTTAAGAGTTTGAATGGCTTTCCTCTCAATAGAGGCCTCACTGAGACATAGGATTTCATCAACAGTATCTTCATTTGTGTTCCGAAGAAGGTCTTACGGGTGTGGAACGACATGAGGGTGAGTAATAAATTACGTTATTTTAATTTTTGGGTAAAATAACCCTTAAATAAATTATGTTTCATTGCACACAATTATTGTTTCTTGCATCTCTGTCCTGCTACTACTGATTTATTGTCGATTGTTTAGTTGTAGGTGCTTCCAATCACAATAAATCGACACTATGTCATCATTTAGTTTCCTAACTGCCCATAAAGACTATTATCAGCCTTTTAAAGCTTGATTGTCTCTCTTTATAGCAGGATTCATCTGCACTGTTTGCAGCTTGTCAATGTTTTATTGGCAGTCATTGTTATTCCGATGTTCATTGATGATGATGGTCCTGTAAAGACTTGGTAAATTGTTGATACAATGTACCAAAAACGAGACTGGGGGTAAAAGAGTAAAATAAAAAAAACCAAATAAAAAAAACCAAGAATAACAAACATAATACATTAATGCTTTGAACATAAACTAATGCAGACAAGACACTCAAACATAAGTGAGATGGTTAGCACAGAGATTTTTTGGAAATTTCAGCACTTTTTACTTATAAAGCATTATTTTACCATAAATTTATACGTATATATACTTTCAAAATTAATAGTTTTTTGTTGTTGTTGTTGTTACAAAATATTTGTTTTTGGTTTTTCACAACATTCATTGTACTATAAAATTGCTTGAGTTGTCTTTAATTGCCACATTACCGTATGTGGTAAGGTTACTTACCCACTTATTAACTTAGTAACTTTTTAACGTAGCATTTTTACATTATTTTTAAGTAAAAAAAAAATGTTTTAAAAAAAATCTCGAAACCACCACAATTCGCATTCGGGTAGTGTGGCGCCCTCTACCGATCAGTTGAACGTGACGCTTGTGAGTGGGCGGAGTCAGTGATGGCGTACTTCCTTTGGCGCGCTGTGTGAAATTCAAAGCTGCGACTCAAACCGTTCAGTCAACCAAGTTAACTTTCCACGGATTAGTTCATCTGGTCAGGAGCTGTTCAGAATAGATCGGTCGTTTTACACGGTGGGTTTTCGAATATGTCATATTACTTCTTTAAATCTTGGAAAGTGTCGTTTACTAGAGGAAATTAGATTTATGTGTGTTTATACTGTGGGTTAGCGTAGCATGTTAGCTTACCCTTGTGTCAAACAAAACAAACATTTTGTTTTGGTTTGATAAAACTCTTTTTTCCCCCCTTTATTTTGCGATTATGTTAAACGACATAAGTACGAAGGCTTCTGTAAACTAGGCAGACGAGCTTTATGTAACGTTAATCGTGTGTATTTTCTGCTGCTGCGTTCTAGTGATTTTTGTTCCTACAGATAACGTTAAACCTTTATATTCACTGCTGGTTGTTTAGGCGTACAGAGATGTCGTGGGATTTTATGGTGCCGGTTTGTTTGGATGATCTCGTGAAGTCTGGTGCTGTTAACCAGTATGTGGTTCAGGATGTGCTGTCTGCCAAACAGCTCCCGTCTCACATCAACAGTAAGTGCTGCTGAGCTCGTTTAATCTGTGTAAGTTACATTTTATATGCTCTGATCTGTAGTGGAGTAATTACTTTATTCTGTCTCTTACGAAGGCTTTAAAGCAGCACTGAGAAGTCAAGGGCCCCTGTGCATCCTGGAGCATTTTGACACAGCATACAGTGTTTTGCAGTACGTGTGGGCATATTCCCATAAAGTTTTATATATCAACTTTATTCAGTTTTACAGTGCACACCAATTTTGTTATACAGCCTATGTTTTAGTCGCAGTTAAACTTTACATGACAAGAAACCAATATGGGCATTAAACAGAACCAAATTTGTAATGAGAGAGAGGAAAAAAAGAATATTTACAGCTATGTTATGAGCCCTGTTAAACAGTAACCCCATGTGTTGCCATGACTTTCTCTAAAAATAATTTTCTGATTATGTTTAGACATTGTCGCACAGTGGATGTGGCGGTGAAAGAAGACATGCTGGAGTTGCTGATACAAGGTTGGTATCTCTCATAGTCGAACTAATTAGCATTTCTAAATAACTTTGCAATTGATCAACTGTATTTCCCACAATGTATCACAATGCTCTGTTCTCAGTGGTCAGGGGCCTGTCGGTTTCCTTGCCGACTCTACTCCTGTCGGGCTCCCTGTCAGCTGTGGACCGCAAACAGCAGCTCAACGCTGTGAAAATGAGTGTTTTTCTGCTCTGCAAACTCACAGAAATGCTTGAGAGCGACTCATACAGGGAGACTATCGTCACTGCACCCAGCAAGGTATGCTATTAAGTTTTTCATGAGTGTTTATACTATGCCCTGTGATGATAAAAAGGCAAATATGAGCGTATTGGCTGGGATCTTGTGTTCTCTTGCTCTCTGATTGGTGGGTAATCTTGGTAGAGCAGTGGAGATTTGCTGCGCTGCTGTAAGGGCCCACCCATATCAATGCCAGCTGTCTTTCATAATACAATTCTCCTTTAGAAATGGACATTTGTGGCTGATTTGGCAGCTTATAGTGTGTGTGTGTGTGTGTGTCCCTGAGTGTGTGTAAATGTATCAGTTAGCAAAGAGTCACATCTCCTAATGGGCCAACCAGCTGTGAACCTTTTCTTTGGTAATCTGAGGGCAACAACTGTTGCTTCTGAGCTTTTTGGTTGTGTGTACAACATATTAAACATCTTTGTTTCTTTCAGGGTCGTAAGAAGGATAAAGTTGCTGGAAAAGGTCTCCTGCAATGGGACAGTGAGAGAGAGACGATTCTTCAATGTTTGACTCAACTGTTGCAGCTGGACATTCGCACTCTGTGGAGTCTGTCTCTAGTAGAGGAGGAGTTTGTCAGGTAATGCACTGTCTTGCTCTTAAAGCGAACCCCTGATGTTAAGACTTGTATGGCTTAATATAACTTAAATAATGTCTCTTACTGAAATATGTAGTGAAAACCCCATTAAAGGCTTGCGTTATTTAAAAAATTCACATTGTTTTATACATATTTTGGACAAAGGGCGGCGCCATTTTGTTTAGGTGCGTAGTCAACGACGTCAAATGGTTGCACTGATTGTGGCTCCGTTAACTTGATCCCACTGTGTCACAACTATGTCTTCTGTGCAGCCTTTTTGAGCCAGAGCGTGAAATTAGTGAGGATGAAAACTTTGAAGCAGTTAATTATGAATTATATCAAAACGAAGACGATCTGAGGGTTGAGGAGGCGAGAATGGGACAAAATGGATGGTATCTCTGTGGCAATTGCTTGCCGATGCTAACCGAGAGGAAGAGCGTTTGCTGTAAGGAGATGCAATTTCTCACCTGTGGTCTACTAAAAGCCTCAAAGTCATCAGGGTTAAAGTGGAGAGAACAGAGACGTGGGTCTTTAGGAAGTTTTGTTCATCTACAGGTATCTTCCCCTTTTCTTTCTATTTTTTTTTTTTTTAATAAATCCTTAGGGAAGCAGTGAAGACTTGCATCGCTTCTCCTTTTGCCCTTTGACTGAAAATTGCAGCCAGAAGCCACACAATGTGGCATCATATTGTATTTTTTCGGGTTGTTGTGATTAAAAATAGCAACAGTTAGCGCCAGTTGCTTGCTCAGCACAACCATTTGACATCACTGACTGTGCACCTAAACAAAATGGTGCCACCCTTTATCCAAAATATGTATAAAACGATGTGGATTTTTTTTTTTTTTTTTTTTTTTTTTTTGAATTTAAATCTTTAATTTTTTTTTTTTTTTTTTTTTACTACATATTTCAGTAAGAGACATCATTTAAGTTATATTAAGCCATACAAGTCTTAACACCAGGGGTTCCCTTTAAAGGGTTAGTTCACCCAAAAATGAAATTTCTGACATTAATTACTTTCTCTCATGTCGTTCCAAACCCATAAGACCTTCGTTCATCTTCAGAACACAAATTAAGATATTTTTGATAAAATCCAAGAGCTTTCTGACCTCTGATAGAGTGCAGCACAATTACCACTTTCAAGGCCCAGAAAGGTAGTAAAGACATTGTTAAAATGGTCCATGTGACCACAGTGGTTCAATTAATGTTATGAAGTGACAAATACTTTTTGTGCACAAAAACAAAAATAACGCACAAAATATTCTCGTCGCTTCATAACACTAAGTTTGAACCACTGCAGTCACGTGAACTATTTTAACGATGTCTTTACTACCTTTCTGGGTTTTGAAAGTGGTTATACATTGCAGTCTATAGGGGGGTCAGAAAGCTCTCGGATTATATCAAAAATATCTTAATTTGTGTTCCGAAGATGAACAAAGGTCTTATGGGTTTTTGAATGAGAAGATGTCATTTTTGGGTGAACTAACCCTTTAAACTGTCAGTCCCCCTTGCTCTGTTATGTTTTAAACTTTGTCTTCATTGATCACAAGTGTCGTTTATTTTTGCTTCGTTTGCATCGTTTATGTAGCTGTGTGACATGCTGTTGCTATAAACTCCTGGAAAACCCCACCATAAGCCATATGAAGAGCAAGTCCACCAGAGACACCATCATTCATGTGCTTGGAATCATGGTGAAGAAATACAATCACATGTTGGGTGGGTTTATATGCACATCATGTACCCACAAGGGGGTTGGCTATTCTGTAGATGTTAAGCTGAGTGTGTTGTCTTGAATATGCTCTCTATGTCTTGTACAGGAGCATGTGTGAAGGTGATTCAGCTCCTGCAGCACTTTGAGCAGCTGGCATCAGTGTGTGCACAAGCTGTGGCTGCCTGGAGCACAGAGTACGGGGTCAAGGCCATCGTTGGAGAGATCATGAGGTGAAATTTAAGGCTTTTTGGTGTTACTCATATACTTGGATGGTGTTGCTGTGTATATAGATTGTGCTTTACAGTCTGATTCAACCAGACTTTGGTTACAAATAAATAAAATGGATAATTATAGTCTACATGAATAGTTCTCAACCCTTTTTGACTCCAAGGCCTCCTTTGTCTAAGTAAATATTAAAGGTGCCCTAGAATCAGAATTTGAATTTACCTCAGCATAGTTGAATAACAAGAGTTCAGTACATGGAAAAGACATACATTGAGTTTCAAACCCCATTGTTTCCTCCTTCTTATGTAAATCTCATTTGTTTAAAAGACTTCCGGAAAACACTCGGATCTCAACATAACACCGACTGTTACGTAACAGTCGGGATCATTAATATGTATGACCCAAATATTTGCATAATGCCAGCCCATTCGACGCATTAGACAAGGAAAGGCAGTATTAACGGCTGGATCTGTGCACAGACAAGGTAAGGAAGCAAGAACAACAGCGAAAAATGGCAGATGGACCAATAATAACTGACATGATATGATATTTTTAGTGATATTTGTAAATTGTCTTTCTAAATGTTTCATTAGCATGTTGCTAATATACTGTTAAATGTGGTTAAAGTTACCATCGTTTCTTACTGTATTCACGGAGACGAGAGTCGTTGCTATTTTCATTTTTAAACACGTGCAGTCTGTATAATGCATAAACACAACTTCATTCTTTATAAATCGAGAGCTCGTGGGTCAGAGGAAGCGCATCTCTTAAAGGGGCCGTGCTGAAAAAATCAGTGCATAGTTAATGATGCCCCAAAATAGGCAGTTAAGAAAATTCATTTTTTTATTTTGAGCTGAAACTTCACAGACACATTCAGGGGACACCTAGGACTTATATTACATCTTGTAAAAAAACAATCTAGGGCACCTTTCAAAGACCCTTCTATATAAGCTATATTCTAGTCGACTAGTTGTCATTCATTTAAGTGATTTAGTCGACTAATCACGCGTTTATATTAAACCATATAGATCATAATAATGAGCCTTTAATTGCTTATATAATACATAGCCTAATATGCGCTCATATTGGACGCGCCGATATGCTCGTTTCGAGCTAAACCCTGTGGCCCGTGATGTGACATTGATGTCCTTAGACACGAAACGATCGGTTTGTGCGAGAAACCGAACAGTATTTATATAATTTTTTACCTCTAATACACCACTATGTCCAACGGCATTCATCACTCGATTCGTGAGGTCTGATCGCGCTCTGACAACGGCAGTGATGTCTTGCGCATATACTTCAATGAGTAGTCTATCAGGCTACTATATATTTTTGAAATGCATAACATTTTGGGTATGAATTTACAAGCAGAGTAATATTTTTAATATGACATGTCATTACCATGATATAGCGTTTTGGTTGTACTGCTCATCTTGATGCTTTTCATCCAATTCAAAATCTCCATGTGTGTATTTCAGAGAGATTGGTCAAAAGTCGAGTGAGGAACTAGCTAGAGAAGGTTCAGGTGTGAAGGCTTTCTCCAGCTTTCTGTCGGAACTCAGTACTCTGGTACCCGAAACCATGATCCCCAACATCAGTGTTCTCCTGACACACCTGGATGGAGAGGTACAGTCACACATGTTCTCTTTTGCATCACTGGATTCTTGCCCAGTGATGAGACCAAGGCGAATATGAGCCCACTGAATTTGAGTCTGAGCTCTCCTGTGTTCCCATTGGCTGGTAATCTTGGCTGGGCAGTGAAGGTTTGCTGTCTTGCTGTAAGGGCCTGCCTACATTCAACAAGCCTCTTCCTCTTAAATTTCTATCCTTTGAAGATGTAGGGAAGGAGAAAGGAGGAGGCTTACATTTGTTTTTTTTGTGTGTGTGTGGGTCGCAGGTTGAGCCTCAGGTCTCTGCATTAATTCTGTTGGCGCTGAGCTCTCTCTTTGGTAATCTGAGGGCAACCATTAAAGTTTTTCTATAAAACGCACACTAGAGCAAAAAAGAAAAATGTTAACATGGTGTTTGTTTGGACAGAGTCCGAGTCTGCGAGTGGCTGTGTGTGAGGTTCTCGGGGAGGTTCTGGTCCGGGTTTTGTCCGGTGATAAACTGGATGATTCTGCTCGTGCTGGCCGAGATCGCTTTCTGGACACACTGCAGGAGCACATCCATGATGCCCACTCACATGTCCGAGCACGTGTGCTGCAGGTCTATGCACGTATTGTCAACAGTAAGGTGAGTGGCTTGTTGGTCCCCCCTTTCAGGCCAACAGAAAATAAGTTGTATTTTTCTTGAGAGATAATTCATCTCCCTTCTCTCTCTCTGACAGGCCTTGCCACTATGCAGGTACACTGAAGTTATGGAGCTGACCGTCGGGCGTCTGGGTGATAAGTCTGTCCATGTGTGTAAGAGTGCCATCCAGCTGCTGGCTGCCTTCATTGCTCATAACCCTTACAGCTGCAAGGTACAAACATGTGCAATTAAAACATCTGGTAGAAACTCTAGTGTTGAAATTTGCTGTCAGTAAGCCTTTTTTAAAATATCCTTTGCTGAGTAAAAGAATTTGAAGAATCAAAAGTGACATTTAAAGAGGTTTACATTTTTACAAAAAGGTTTCTATTTCAAATAAATGTTGTTCTTTTGAACTTTCTATTCAAAGAATTGTGTAATTTTTTTAGTAATATTTCACAATATTTGTTTTACTGCATTGTTGATCAAATAAATGCAGCTTTGGTGTGCATTTAAAGGGTTAGTTCACCCAAAAATGAAAATTCTGTCATTTATTACTCACCCTCATGCCGTTCCACACCTGTAAGACCTTCGTTAATCTTCAGAACACAAATTAAGATATTTTAGTTGAAATCCGATAGCTCCGTGAGGCCTCCATAGGGAGCAATGGACACTTCCTCTCTCAAGATCCATAAAGGTACTAAAAACATATTTAAATCGGTTCATGTGAGTACAGTGGTTCAATATTAATATTTTAAAGTGACGAGAATATTTTTGGTGCACCAAAAAACAAAACGCCTCATGGAGCTATCGGATTTCAACTAAAATATCTTAATTTGTGTTCTGAAGATTAACGAAGGTCTTACAGGTGTGGAACGGCATGAGGGTGAGTAATAAATGACAGAATTTTCATTTTTGGGTGAACTAACCCTTTAAGACTTCTTTAAAAAAAATAAAAATAATTTATAACCTCAAACTTTTGAACAGACATTAAATGTACCTGCTTTTGTTTTCTCCATGTTAAGTTAAGCAGTGTAGACCTAAAAAAGCCCCTGGATAAGGAGATGGCCAAATTAAAAGAGATGAGAGATGCCCAGAAAGAGCAAGTGCCTGGTATGTTGCTTTTCTAATTGAATTGCTCCTTTCAGTCTTCAGCTATAGTCTGAGTCACTATCAATTTGTGTCCAGATGTAAGATTTTAAGCTTTGTTTGTAGTTGCAGTCATCACAGCAGCCGATCTTTGGGACGCAATGAAGCCTGAGGTGGAGATAACCGTGAAAGCACAGCTGGAGCCTGGAAGTGAGGAAGAAAATGATAATGAAGAAGAAGAGGAGGAGGAGGAGGAGGAGACGACTGGGGGAGAGGAGAAAAGAAGCGACAGGGATACTGCTATCCAAATTGCGCAGCTTCTCCGAGAAAGTAAATACAGGTACATGTGAATTAACACCCATTCTCTTAAACCCTTATTTCTGCATATAGACATGCAATGTGTGGTGTTTAACTGTGTGTAGGAAGGCGGTTAGTCTGTGTATGCGGGCACACTCCCTGTTCCCAGAGTCGGCATTCTTCTCAGGTCTGGCTGACTTGAATGCAGAAACGCTCATCGACACACTTGCAACACTTTTCAAGGGTATGTGTTATTTGATACTTTGAATAGCCTTCTAAATAACTTCCATATTAAAGCATCTTGCTGAGGTGCACCATGATGACAGACAGAAACTTGTTCATTCCCACCTGCCTAGATTAGATGATAGGGTTCTTAGTCCAAATAAAAACATGAGTATGATGTGTATCTCTCTCTCCTCTCAGGCCCAGATCAGGAGACACCTGAGACCGTGGCGAGCGATGCTCCACTCACCCCACAGAAAGAGGGTGAAGTCAATGAAGGGAAAGAGAGTGAACTAAAGAAGCAGGAGATGTTGGTTCAGTACTTGAAAGACACAGAGAGCTTTGCTCTACAAGTGGAAAGAGCCATTGCTGTCATTAACAACATGCTGTACTGGAAAACTACTACAGGTAATTACTATGAAGTTCCTCTTTCTTATTTCTTCTCCTCGGTAATTTGTTTTCCTAAAATATACATCACAATACAGAAGATAACATCTGTTGCTACTACTGTTTCATCATGACTTTAAACATAAATTTTTCTCTGGTTGGTCTCCCTCTTTCAGTTGTGCAGGAAGCTGTGCAGTTCTGTGTCACAGCATTTGAGTTTAGTGTGGCCAACTCCGTGTGTGGAGTCAGAAAGATGCTGCCTCTGGTCTGGTCCACTGATGTTACAATCAAGGACGCTGTCATCCAGGCCTACAGACGCCTGTACCTCAACCCTCACGGTGACAACACCAGGTATGCAAACATTTTGGTTTGCTCCTTAAGGCTAAGAGAACAATTTAATGTACTGTAGCTCAAATGGTCTTTTGTGTTTGTCCATCAGAGCTAAGGCTCAGACTTTAGTGGACAGCCTGTCAGAGCTGATGGTCGATGCTTCATTGGGGACCATCCAGTGTCTGGAGGAGATTGTGAGTGTCTTTAGCTTCTCGTGTAAGCAGTCAATCCCATACTACTACTTTTGACAGTTGTTGTTTTTCTTTTCTCGGTGCAGGTCCAGGAGTTTTTCAGCAATGAGAGTGCCCTGCAGACTTCAGTGGTGCAAGTTTTGTGGGAGAGGTTCTCTGGTAAACGAGAGACTAAAGCACTTCACAGGAGAGCTGCAGTGCTACTGCTGGGCATGGCAGCACGGTGAGACTGTTAAACTCTTCATGCTTCCTGGATGTGTTAGTCATTAAATCTGTTGAACTGATTTAAAGGGTTAGTTCACCCAAAAATGAAATTTCTGTCATTAATTACTCGCCCTCATGTCGTTGCAAACCCGTAAGACCTTCGTTCATCTTCGGAACACGAATTAAGATATTTTTGATGAAATCCGAGAAGTTTCTGAACCACGCATAGGCAGCAACATCATTGCTAATTTTCTCAGAGCTTTGAAAAGTGCAATGACAATGCTGCCTATGTGTGGTTAACTTTTCATTATTGGGTGAACTAACCATTTAATGTCACAGCATAATAATCTTGCCCAATGATGAGACCAAGGCGAATGTGAGCTCAGTGGGTAAGAGTCGGAGCTCTCCTGTGCTCCTGTTGGCTGGTAATCTTGGCTGGGCAGTGGAGATTTGCTGCTTTGCTGTAAGGGCTGGCCTACATTAAGAGTTCTTCCCCTCAAGCTCTCCTTCAGAGAAATGCAGGAGAGAGATGGGAAGGGTGGTCATAGTGTGTGTGTGTGTCTGTGCGTGCGTGTGTGTATTTGTTTGTGTGTGTGGGGGGCACAGGTCGAAACTCCGTTCTCTATAATGTCCAATGAGCTATGAGCTGGTTCTTTGGTAATCTGAGGGCATTCCTGTCTTTGTCATGCTGATTAAGTAATATTTTAAGGCATGGTGTACTTTACTTTGTCTAACTTTTTGTGTATATACTTTTTGTTTAGTGCTGAGCGGGAGGTGGTTCTGAGTAATTTGGACACACTCTGTTCTGTTGCTCTGGGTGAGAAGGTTGCTGAAGATTATCTGCTGGCTCGAGACGCACTCATCACCATCGCTAATATAACTGACCATGTGAGGGTATGTATACACTTTATGTATGTATCTTACCATTGTAAAGATAGGGGTCATTAATATTTTCTTAATGTTTTTGAAAAGTCTCTTATGTTCACCAAGGCTGCATTTTCTTCTAAATATACAGTAAAAACTATAGTATTGTGAAACGTTACAATTTAAAAATAAAGGTTTTAACTATTATTTTAAGATTTTAAAATGAGAATTCTTCCTGTGATGGCAAAGCTGAATGTATAGCAGCCATTACTCCAGGCTTCAGTGTCACATGATCCTTCAGAAATTATTCTAATATGCTGACTTGTATGTTCTTGTGTTTAAGCAATCCAAGGGTGTCCCCTTCAGGCTTCCTATGGACCATCATCTCTTCAGCTGTCTGTCCCAGGCCATTGCTGATGGTATGTTTGGTTTTGTTTTTTTGTTTTTTTTGGTGGTGTTTACACCTCGTTTTAGCTTTAGTATTGGGTGACCTGATCAAAAGTGTGAGTTAAAAAGCCGTACCAAAAATTTTAAAGCCCATGCTTTGCCACATTTCCCCCAGTGATTCGTTTCATCTGAGTAGGTGGTCCTTTGTGAAGGATGTGTTCACTTTTATGTTTCAAATGTGATGTGGACACGTGTACCTGACCACCGTTATGTCTCCTAGATTCATAGAACCTATATATACTTGTATTTAGCTTTGTCTGCTTGTGATTGGGTGATTCAATCTGTTGATGCTGGATCATGTAACATGGTCTTTCTCTCATTTCCTTATTTCTTCTCATCTTGAGTTCTCTTTCATACATCTCTCCTGTTTGGTAATGGCTGTATCTTCATTTGAACAGGAGTAGTCCAGTCTGACCCCCATTGGCAGACCTTCATGGAACAGGCTGTCCGTCTCATCTACTACTTAGCAGAGTCACCCGACCAGCTGTGTTCCCGCCTCCTCCAGCGCTCTGCTCGTCTCCTACTGGAGCAAATCACAGAGGGAAGAGAGCCCAACCAGGCACAACTGCAGGAAGGCGAGTCTCAGGGCTCTGAGGAGCAAGGTAATGTGGACACAAACTTTTTGCATAATGCATAACTTTAGAAAGGAAAAAAAGAATTTATTCAGCAGGGACATTGTTACAATTAAATCTTTCATCTAAATGCTCTTTTGAACTTTCTATTCAAAGAATTGGTTTACATAGTAATATTAAGTAGGACAACTGTTTCAACATTGATAAGAATGTTTCTTAAGCACCGGTATGTTAAAATAATTTCTGAAAGATCATGTGACACTGATTGGAGTGGTGGCTGCTGTAAATTCAGCTGTGCCATCACGGGAATAAATTACATTTTAGGATGTATTAAAATGGTAAATGTATTTTAAATAGTAGCAGTATTTCAGAATTGTACTATTTTATTGTATTTCTGATCAAATAATTGCAGCCTTGGTGAGCATAAGAGACCCAAGCATTTATTTTTTTCATGCTTCTTATTATTGAGTAACATTCTCGTTCTTTTTCTAGTGAATTGTGTGAGCTTGGCCCAGGTGCTGTCACTGTGTGGAGCTGTGGCCTTCTGGCAGGTGTCTCACCTTGAGAGGAGTGTCAGCTCGGAGCTACGGAGGAGGAGAGGAGAAAAGGAAGAGGAGGAGGAGAAAGAGAAGGCACCTGCCAACAAAAAGGTTAATAAAGACAGGCCTCTGATCGGTTGTTACCTGTTTTCTGCAAAATCACATTAAAGTGCTGTTCTATCATACTGCTGCTGACTGATTTGTGCCTTTTCTTGCTAGGCTAATGACAGTTGTGTGGAGGAGGAGCTCGGGCTAGTTGGCGCTTCAGCTGAGGACACTGAGGCGGAGTTTATCCGCAAGATCTGTGAGACTGAGTTATTAGCTGGTGAGCCCTTCTAATAAAACTATTTCACTATTTTGACATTTTAGCTTGGAATGCAGAAATGTAATCTTTATAAACAGGTTCTTGAACAATTTTTTTTTTTTTTTTTTTACCTGATCACTGTTGCTCTGTTATTTTGTTACTTTATTTTATTATTTTTGCTTTGCAGAAGGGAACATGTTGAATGCATTTCTACCTCTGCTGGTGAAAGTTTGCAGCTCTCCAGGAAAATATTCCCACCCTCAGCTCACTACTGCTGCCTGTCTGGCTCTGTCTCAGTATATGATGATCAGGTATTTCTTTTTATAATATTTTACGCTACAGTTAAAACATTTGCGGCCAATAAGTTGTCTTTATTTTATTTTATTTTTTCATTTGATTCTGTTATGCTCAAAGGGTCCATTTTTATTTTTTTTATATATATATATATATATATATATATATATATATATATATATATATATATATATATATATATATATATATATATATATATATATATATATATATATATATATATATATTTTTTTTTTTTTTTTTTTTTTTTTTTTATTTCTTAAACTCCTGTTATGGCTAATCTTTTGTAACATTATGATTTTCTTTACTGCCAAAACTTTTAAACAGATAATGTGTAATATTTGTTTCTTTGGGCAAGCAATATTAACATTAACATTATTTCTCTAGTCCTTCTGTTTGTAAAGACAATATCAGGCTGCTGTTCACTGTGCTGGAGAAATCCCCACTTCCTGTTATCAGAGCCAACACAATTGTTGCTCTTGGTGACCTTACAGTCCGCTTTCCCAACATCCTGGAACCCTGGACACCCAACCTTTATGCCAGGTAGTTCCAAGCCAAAAGGTCTCGCATGAATTTCTGTCTGAAAAACTACCAGCGGTCTTGGAATGTTTTACATAATCAGTAGCTCCAGAAATTAATTATTCTTACTACCTTACTAAATTACATTGTAGTCATTTTAAAGTTTGATTCATTTCGATTTAAAGCACTTTACTAATTTAGGCAGAGAAGTAATTTCACTATTTGGTTGGCATAGGGCTAAGTTGAAATGTTTATTACTGTGTGGTGGTTTGTGGTGATCAGTATTGTAACTGATTTGTCTTAAGGTTGAGTGATGAAAATGCATCTGTGCGTTTGACCGCCATCACGGTTTTGACGCAGCTGGTGCTGAAGGACGTGATGAAGGTCAAAGGTCAGGTCAGTGAGGTTGCAGTGCTCCTGCTGGACCCCGAGCCACACATTGCCAGCCTCGCTCTCAACTTCTTTAATGAGCTCTCTGCAAAGGTATCTTTTCCACTGCAGCTCTGCTTTCTCCCTCTCATCTCATCATACCTCCAAAAACGAGAAGCCCCATATATATAATACTCTGACTATATCTTCAGGACAATGCCATTTACAACCTGCTGCCAGACATCATCAGCCGGTTATCTGATCCTGAACGTGGAATGAAGGAGGAGGATTTCAACACCATAATGAAGTGAGCTATCATTAATGCTGTTAGTGCAGTTTCAATTATTCTGCATGACAAACATGATAAATCTCTTCTTTTTAACTTTCTCTCTCAGACAACTGTTCTCCTACATCACTAAAGAGAGACAGACGGAGAGTTTAGTGGAGAAGCTGTGCCAACGATTCAGAACAGCAAAGTGAGTATCAGACAATGGATGCATTTCCATTACCCCTCAAATTGCGCAAATTGTAATTGCGAAATGAAATTACGTTCAATGGAAATACGCCAATTTCGCAAAAACTCCCAAACATCGCAAAAAAGATTTTCCACCTCACATGAGGTGGTTTTTCATGCAATTCGTAAAAGGAATATTTTGCAAAACTGCAATGAAAAGTTTTTTCGCATTTAGGTCACCTGACGTACAGTCACATCATCATTCTTTAAAGATGGCACGTATGTTTGTACAGACGAGACTGGGTGCTTTTCTTTTTTTTTTTTTTTTAATGCATCTCTTTCCTCGTGCCTCAGCTACACCCCATAGATGCGACGGGAGGATGCAAGAAAAGAAAACGAGGATGGGTTAATCAAAGGAAATCTTATTTGTGTATTGGGATATTCTTGATCCCTGAAGTGTCATCAGCATCATGTTGAAGTTTGACATCTAATACTAATAGTATTAATCTATTTAACCATTAATTAATATAATGGGAACTAATGGTATCGGATGTCTATGCACCTGTGCATCCTCGCACATAGCTCCTCAGGGAGCTTTCTCACTCCTCGTTCCTCACCTCGCGGTGCATTTATAGAATTGAAATGGCCTTCGAGGTTTTCTTTGATCAGTTTCCAGGTCACAGGATGGAGGAGCGAAGAAATGAGGAAGCATCCATTGGAGTATTGAAAAGCACCCATGGAAGCATATAAGGGAGAATGGCTTCCAGAAGCCATGGCAAATACGACGCTCCAAATAATGCTTTCAGAAAGAAGTATCTTTTAGAAAATTACTCATCACGAGAGTTTGTCGTATAACATCGGTTAATGGAAATACCATCATTTTGCAATAGTTTATCGACATTTACAAAATATAGCGCAAAAAGTTTTGTGCAAATCTGTAATGGAAACACGACTAATGTGCAATTCGTCTTTCTGCACGATTCTCTCTAGGCTACGGTTTCACAATGAAAATAGTTCTTCCATTATTTTGTGTACTTCAAAGTAGGGCTGCAACTAACAATTATTTTGATAATTAATTTGCCGATTATTTTTTGATTAATCGGATGAAATCTAAAATTATTATACATTTTAAGAATTTTTTTTTTCTAATTTATTTTAATCCAGTATTTTAAACAATGTTACTCCACATCCCGCCCAATGCCGTCTTCCAAACAATGTAATATAAAGTCTAAGAAAACAAATATAGTGAATGTAGGTATCTGTTGGCTATGCTGTACATTGTAAGCAAAAAAAGGGTTAAAATACAAATTCTATTTGAAACCTAAAAACTGTGCTTACTATTTTAAAGCAAAAATTAAAAATAAAACCGAAAGAACAAAATGTTAACTTGTACGAGGTATGAAGAACACAAGCATTCACTCGTCTGAACATGGTAATTATATTACATTTAATGGGCTACTCCAACAATAGTGTCTTTACTTTTACTGGTTTCATAAATGCGATTACTTGTTACATATATTTTAAACCTATAATTAATTTCTAACAAAAAAATATTTTTAGCAAAATTTGTATTTTGGTCAGAATTATTGCTAAATCAATTTTGATTAGTTGTTGCAGCCCTACTTCAAAGATGTCCAAAGATAACATAGGCTGATGTCGTTCCCCAAAATCAAGTTTAAAAATGGACAATGAGAGCTGTTTTTGTGGTGCACAGGAAAATATTGTTAGAGCAACCGTTCTTTTGTGAGATTGGGCTGCTTTGACAGATAAGTCCGACTCTCCCTCTTATGTGTGATCTGTTCTGTCTGCAGGACGGAGCGTCAGTGGGCAGATCTAGCCATGTCTCTTTCCCTGTTGTCTGTGTGTGAGCGAGGTTTCAAGAAGCTGCAGGAGTGCTGGGACTGTTACAGTGATAAACTCACTGAGCCTGGAGTCTATCAGCCTCTCCTGTCCATTGCGGCCAAACTCCGTAGAAGAGCAAAACAACAGTTTAAGGTACTACATTTGCGAATGTGTGGTGGCAAAACGTTGTATTATACATACACGACCATTGATTGGGACTTGGTGACCGGTTGCTATTTTTTCTAGTATGTTAAAAGTAGCTGTATTTGTTTTAGGCTCAGGTTGAAGACTATGAGAAGCGTTTGACGGCTGTTCACACTAAAGGGCTGGAGAATGTGGAGAGTGAGGAACAGCAGACGGGAGACACACAGAGCCAAAACCTACATACGCCACTGCCACCCAAGAGTGTTCGCAGAACCACACGAGGTGAAGAGTTCGAGCAACTTCTTCACAAACACAATAAATAATTCTGCTCTAAACTGAATCTCATTATGCATCTTCATATCCTTCAGGTCGTGGTAAACCGAAGATGGACGACAGTGACCTTGTAACCCCAAGAAAATCTCGTTCTCGTCCCAAACCCGCCATCACCTTCACCAGTGATGAAGAGGAGGAAGAGGGTCGGTCACTTTCACAATCTTTTTTTTCTTTCTTTTTTTCTTAGTGTTAAATGTTCAGCAGAGTTCTTACACTCATTAACATGCTTCATTCTGATTCCTTTGCAGATGCTGTCATGGCTGAGAGTGAGACTCCTAAAGTGACTACACCCATCGCCCGCACACGACGCACTCGTCTCAGACACTGAGCACTCTTTCTGTTGTTGTGGGGGTTCGTTTGTTTTTTTTTGCTTTGCTTTTCACTTTGCTTTTCAGTCTTGTTTTATACCTTTTTATCATTTAATCTAATCTAAACAGATTATGTCTGTGACTGTTGTAATTTTAAGTGTTTTAGTCACCATCAGTATGGTATAATCTTATTTTATTAAACATTTTTAAACCACAAAAATGGCTCTGAAGGTTTATGTTGGTATATACAATTTTTATATTTTATTTTATTAGGGGTCCAAGCGTGTAGCGTTGAAACCCTATTGTAACTGTTACCCCTAAAAGTGATCGGGCAGACCAAACTGTAAGTCGTAGAGACTTGAAACTTTGAGGGCTGGTAGTACTCATACCGCCTACAGCGTCACCAAGCCTCACCCCGACCGGCCTGACAGGGGCACTACAGCGGTCAAAAGTACAAAATGGCTCATAACTCCTGAACCGTTAGGCCCAGGCTCAAGTGGCGAAATTTTCAGGTATATTGGGTTTTTTGAAAAACCTATTTTCGCGAGCTAGTCCTAGGTTTTTCGCCCGATCGGAACCAAACCAGTGCAGACATGTTCTCTGGAGTCTGAGTATCAAAAGTTATCAAAAGTCAAAATTTTGGTTCACGGTCACCAAGGGGTGGCAAAACGTACAATGTGGGCGGAGTCACTTATTCTAAAATGGCTATAACTGGGACACTAGGTGGCGCTATAACTTAAACAGCTGTAACTACGCAACCGTTAATCTGATCGACTTGAAATTGTCTTAGTCCAAGGGGCCATGATAGCCTATGAGGACATTGGCATATCTCAAAAAACATGTCCACCATCGGCCAATGAAGTTTGAGCACCTATTAGACAAGGTTAACAGAGGTCCGACGTGAACAAAACTCGGTGGGCATGTTTGACTCACCGTCCAACAGGTCTGTGAGAATTTTGAAACAAATCGGCCACTAGTTGGCGCTAACGAGTTTTACGCCTCGGTAATCCCGTGGTGTTTCACAGGTTCACAAAATATGCATATCATTTGATAGATCTCCTCATGCTGAACAACTTTGCCTCAAGAACCAATGCTGTCAATCAAATCATTCATTAATTATTTGCAAATATTTGAAAAATCAAAAACTAGTCCTAGGTTTTTGGCCTGATTGGAATGAATCCGGTGTAGGGCAATTCTATGGACTCTCTAGATCAATAATTATCAAAAAAAGTTGACTTTTACCCTTTGAGTCGCTATAACTGGGTCATTTAGAAAATGGGTGTGGCTAAATATACCCAAAAGCCTATAAAACCTAAAAAAAATTTTTTTAAAAACTCAGAACTTCACGAAATTAGATGAGCGCATGTAGCATATGACTC
Organism: Megalobrama amblycephala; assembly: GCF_018812025.1. Taxonomy (NCBI): domain Eukaryota; kingdom Metazoa; phylum Chordata; class Actinopteri; order Cypriniformes; family Xenocyprididae; genus Megalobrama; species Megalobrama amblycephala. The sequence goes on along the minus strand of NC_063060.1, from coordinate 8,705,897 downwards.
TAAAGAAGCACGCCAATTTGTGTAGATCGGACCATAGGTGGTGCTATAATTATGAAAACCTTAAACATGTTTTTAATGGTTTTAGATGAATTTTATATATAAAATAAACTTTGGATGTGGTTGACTTATTTTCATGGGAGTCACGTCTTTAGACTCCAGAATCCTTGCCGAATCCAACGAGACCAAACGTGGTAGGTTTCGCCTTATGGTTTGTGTTACGTTGTGATTTAGCGCTTAAACTTTTGCGAATATCTTCGAAATTGTTAGTCCGATAGTGACAAAACCACCATAGGAAACACAGAACCTAAGTTAGTTTACTAAATGTTAAAGCCCAAATCTCTACATTTTAATAGGAAGTGGCAAAAAAGTCTTTCATGGGTCATTTTTTTTATGCTCTCATATATGTGTCTTTAAAGGTGCTAAAGAGGATCTTTTCGTCGACTGAGAAACCAAAGACTGTTACTGAGTTTTTGAAATGAGCACATGCGTAAGAACAACCCCCCTTCCTTTCGAGGGAACGCCTCCCAAAATTCGTGCACGAGTATTGGAACACGAGTGTTTACCACCGGCATTCTCTGTGTCGTGTTAGTGGATTCATTATGTCGGACTCACCGCAGGTAACTCATAATCTGCAGTTGTTACTCCTGTCTCCGGACAAAAACATTGCATGCGGCGCCTGTGGAGTGTGGAAAGTTACTGGAGCGCGCAGCCGCGCTCGTCTCTCACAAGGAACGTCATGGCAGTGATTGACAAGCCAGAGGGCCAATCCGTGCACGTCTCTCACAAGAAATGTCACGGCAGTGATTGACAAGCCAGAGGGCCAATCGTTTATGCGATGATCGCGTAATCGATTGGCTGATGTTTTTAAGGCCCTACCTCGTGCACAGATGATGTATATTAATTTATTCCTTTCAGTGCACCTAATAAATAGTCTTTTATCAGTTAGTAAAGACAGTTTCAAGTAATATTGCAAAAATGTATAAAACAAAACATCCTCTTTAGCACCTTTAACTTCAAAACGAAATTAGATATTTTCACCAAAATTGGCACACATATGTATGGGCACACTTTGAGGGAAAAAAATGGAGATCGGGCAATAGATGGCGCCATAACTGTCAAAAAAAAAACTTTAAAAACATGTTTTTCCTTACTGAATTGCCTGTATTGGCTGTAAATGGTCTTTTCCATCTATGATCTAAGTGTTTACATGCTTGCTGAATAAAATATAATAACTTTTTATATGCTTAAATTCTTGAACCCCGGTAAATGTTGCTTGCAGCTTTAATTTTTTTTATTATTATTATTTATTTATTTATTTTTTATAAATAAGATTGCTTTTAAAATAGCAGTTTTCATATATTTTGAAGTTATGTAATTACCTAAAATCCATAAATTAGCATGTACTGTCACATTTACATGTGGTTAATCGTTGTTTTAAGGTGTTACAAGTGGGACTTTAGTTTTGTAGGCGGTCATGTTAATCCGAAGAGATTCAAGTACGGGTCTCTGCAGGACATTAATGATTGATGGGCGAAGCCATAAACAGAGGGGCGTTTTTGAGGGCGTTACCTGATTTGCCTACGTCAGAGTGTGGGTAGGGTTTAGGGGTGGGGTCGGATGAAGGGGATAATTTTCATTGCATGATATATAAACGCCCACCAGTTTGAAAACACCCAGAGATTTAGTTTCTGTTCACGAAGCTAAACTATATCTGGACTGTTTTTATTGAATCTGTAGGTTCTGCAGTGCTTCATTTTTTCTTCTGTAGGATTTATAGGGAGCGGTTTCATTTTTAGAAGTTTACTGCAAAGAACGAGAACTTTTAAAGGGAACGAAAATTAGAAAATGGTCCGTGTGAAAGTTTCAGCTGTGTGACTGTCGAGTTGGAGAAACGACCTCAAAGCGTTAGTTTTACAGCGTCGTGTCCCAGCCAGGTTAATAATGAATTTATATCTGTTTCGCCAAACCCTGTTTAAACGCTGTTTGAAATACGCCAACAAAAATGAAGTACATGAGCGAGGTTATTGGCTGCAAATGTGCAGATTCAAAACATCTGCACCAAAAAACTTCTGCGATTATGAGAGCATGAGACAGGCTTACAACGTACAAGTTCCTCAGCAGTTTAATTTCGCCAAAGATGTGCTCGAGCAGTGGGAAACAAAAGAAAAGGTAATTTAAGAAATGTATTAAGTTTTGCTTCTAATGTTGGTAATATGTTTGTCGCCTATTTTTACTTAAAGCTAGATAATATTTTGTAATGATTCGAAAAACGTATAACTTAGCAGATCAGTAGATGTTGTAAATGTGGGAGGGAAAACAGTGGGAATATGCGGGAGTGTTTGGAAACCCGTTTGTCATTATTTTGTAATTCCGTTATGCAGTACTTTTTGAATTTGCTTGTGTGTAATTACTAATTTACTAAAAAAAAAAAAAAAAATCAAACCAATTACCACAAAACATGACGAAAATCATCAGGTCCATTACTAATAATTATTGATGCTTGCGGTTTTGTTTTTTTTTTTCACCCCAAAAATTCTGTCATTTACTAAACCTCATATTGTTCCACATTTATGTATTTGTTTATTTATTGAATACAAAAGGAGCCATTAGGCAGGAACAAATAATAGGTATGGTATGAATTATCATTTTGCTATTTTGTTTGGTGACACTAGTGCAACAGAAACATTGAATGTACAATGTCTGTTGATAGTTTAGTATTATATAATGTGGTGACTTATTAAAAAGTATTGTAAAGTAATATCCAAATCTAATGTATTAAAATTAGGAACACTTGTGAAATTGCTTGATGTATTGTTGCTGTGTATTACAGAATGGACAGAGGTCGTCTCTTCCAGCTCTGTGGTGGGTGAATGACAGCGGAGAAGAGGTCAAATGGAGTTTTGAGGAGTTGGGCTTCCACTCAAGAAAACTTGCAAATGTTCTGCATCAGGTGTGCAGTTTGGGAAGAGGGGACCGTGTGTTCCTTCTTTTACCCCGAGTCCCTGAGTGGTGGCTGGTTAATGTAGCATGTCTCAGAACAGGTAGAGTCTTACAGTCCTGCTGAAATAGATTTGTTGCGCATTTGCTGAGAGAGATTTCTATTGTTCTTTCACCCTTGTTCTGTTTCTAATTGGTTCACTCTTGGGGTTAAACTTTAATCTAGTTTTATTGCTTAACGCTGCTGGGGAAATATGCTAGTTTGGACCAGCTTAAAGGGTTAGTTCACCCAAAAATGAAAATAATGTAATTTATTACTCACCCTCATGCCATTCCACACCCGTAAGACCTTCGTTAATCTTCGGAACACAAATTAAGATATTTTTGTCGAAATCCGATGACTCCGTGAGGCTACATAGCCAGCAATGACATTTCCTCTCTCAAGATCCATAAAAGTACTAAAAACATATTTAAATCGGTTCATGTGAGTACAGTGGTTCAATATTAATATTATAAAGCGACGAGAATATTTTTGGTGCGCCAAAAAAAACAAAATAACGACTTATTTAATGATGGCCGATTTCAAAACACTGCTTCAGGAAGCTTCGGAGCATAAATGAATCAGTGTATTGAATCATGATTCAGATCACGTGTTAAACCGCCAAACGGCTGAAATCACGTGACTTTGGCGCTCTGAACAGCAGATTCAATACACTGATTCATTTATGCTCCGATGATTCCTGTTTTGAAATCGGCCATCATTAAATAAGTCGTTATTTTGTTTTTTTTGGCGCACCAAAAATATTCTCGTCGCTTTAATATTAATATTGAACCACTGTACTCACATGAACCGATTTAAATATGTTTTTAGTACTTTTATGGATCTTGAAAGAGGAAATGTCATTGCTCCCTATGAAGGCCTCACGGAGCCATCGGATTTCAACTAAAATATCTTAATTTGTGTTCTGAAGATTAACAAAGGTCTTACAGGTGTGGAATGGCATGAGGGTAAGTAATAAATGATAGAATTTTCATTTTTGGGTGAACTAACCCTTTAAAGTTGAAGTGTGTCATTTTACAATGTTAAACTTTCATTAAAGGATAAGCTGAAAGTTATTATGGCAGATATTATAGTTATAATTCCACACTATTTTGCCTAAATAAATTAAAAAACAAAACATTAAAAACTAAAAGTTTTTTGAATGCTGAGTTTAAATTTAGGAATCACAATATTGTAATATAGGTTTAAATCAGGATAACTGGAAAACATTTTCCTAGCCATCTCAATGGCAAAAAGTGTCCCAATTTGCATACCTACAGTATGCAGTGCACAACTTAACCCTGGGAATTCTCTATTTGTGAGTGCTTTTCCTTTTTCATTGTTACCCCGTTTCCTCACACAGGTACGGTTCTGATCCCCGGCACCTCTCAGCTCACGGCTCGAGATATCCGCCACCGGCTGCAGTCGTCTGGGGCCAAGTGTGTAATCACAGATGAAACTTTGGCACCACTGTTGGACACAGTAGCCTCAGAATGCCCTTCCATCTCCGCTAAGCTTCTGCTGTCCCACAGGGCCATGCACGGCTGGGGCAACCTGACAGAACTCATGGGGTCAGTGAAGAACAAGGGAGAGACATGCATGTACAGGGGAACTTTAATTTTGTGAAAAAATGAGTGCACACCTTAAATATGTGTAAAAAAATAAAAATAAATAAATAAATAATACAAATTAGTGAGAAAATTAAGATCAGATGTTGTGTTTGTGTTGTAGAAGAGTGTCAGATGATCATGTTTGCGTGGACACCAGGAGTGAGGAGGCCATGACTATCTTCTTCACTAGTGGAACAACTGGCTCCCCAAAAATGACCCAACATAGCCACTGTAGTTACGGTCTGGGACTCACGGTGAATGGCAGGTTTGTGACATCATTCTATATATATATATATATATATATATATATATATATATATATATATATATACAGTACAGTCCAAAAGTTTGGAACCACTAAAATTTTTAATGTTTTTAAAAGAAGTTTCGTCTGCTCACCAAGGCTCCATTTATTTAATTAAAAATACAGTAAAAAACAGTAATATTGTGAAATATGATTACAATTTAAAATAACTGTGTACTATTTAAATATATCTGACAAAGTAATTTTATTCCTGTGATGCAAAGCTGAATTTTCAGCATCGTTACTCCAGTCTTCAGTGTCACATGATCCTTCAGAAATCATTCTAATATGCTGATTTGCTGCTCAATAAACATTTATGATTATTTTCAATGTTGAAAACAGTTGTGTACTTTTTTTTTCAGGATTCCTTGATGAATAGAAAGTTCAAAAGAACAGCATTTATCTGAAATACAAAGCTTCTGTAGCATTATACACTACCGTTCAAAAGTTTGGGGTCAGTAAGAATTTTTATTTTTATTTTTTTGAAAAGAAATTAAAGAAATGAATACTTTTATTCAGCAAGGATGCATTAAATCAATCAAAAGTGGCAGTAAAGACATTTATAATGTTACAAAAGATTAGATTTTAGATAAACACTGTTCTTTTGAATTTTCTATTCATCAAATAATCCTGAAAAAAATATTGTACACAAATATTTTGTACAATTGCACACATTAAATGTTTCTTGAGCAGCAGATCAGCATATTAGAATGATTTCTGAAGGATCATGTGACACTGAAGACTGGAGTAATGATGCTGAAAATTCAGCTTTGCCATCACAGGAATAAATTACTTTGTGAAATATATTCAAATAGAAAACAGTTATTTTAAATTGTAATAATATTTCACAATATTACTGTTTTTTACTGTATTTTTAATTAAATAAATGTAGCCTTGGTGAGCAGACGAAACTTCTTTTAAAAACATTAAAAATCTTAGTGGTTCCAAACTTTTGGACTGTACTGTGTGTGTGTATATATATATATATATATATATATATATATATATATATATATATATATATATATATATATATATATATATATATATATATATATATATATATATATATATATATATATATATATAATACACAGTATAAAGTATAGGTGGTATTGTTCAAAAGTTTGGGGTCAGTAAGATTTATTTGTCTTGAAAGAAAATACTTTTATTTTGCAAAAAATTTATAATGTTACAAAAGGTTTCTGTTTCAAATAAATGCTGTTATTTTGAACTTCCTGTTCACTAAAGAATTTTGAAAAAAATGTATCACTGTTTCCACAAAAATATTAAGCTGCACAACTGTTTTCAACATTTATACTATTAATAGTTGTTAATTGAGCATCAAATCAGTATATTAGAATGATTTCTGAAGGATCATTTGAAAGGATTACTGAAAACTGGAGTAATAAATTCAGCGTTGCCAAAACAGGAATAAATTACATTTTAAAAATATATACAAATAGAAAACAATTATTTTTATTAGTAATAATATTTCACAATATTACTGTTTTTACTGTATTTTTGATCAAATAAATGCAGCCTTGATGAGAATAAGAGACTTTTTTTTTCAAAATTATTTTTAAAAAATCTTACCAACCCTAAACTTTTGAAATGTAGTGTATAACATAAAATGTCTATAAATTGTGTTAATTCTTAAGGTACTGGCTGGATCTGACTGAGCAGGATGTTTTTTGGAACACATCGGATACGGGTTGGGCCAAGTCTGCGTGGAGCAGCGTGTTTGCTCCATGGATCCAGGGAGCATGTGTGTTTGTTCACCATATGCCGCGCTTTGATACAAGTACAGTTCTCAAGGTACAGGAAGATCACAGGTCCATTCTTGACACGAATGTTCTGCGTGAATATTAAGGAACAAGAACCTATTCAAAGTTGTATGAAAATGTTTTATTTAAAAAAATCACAACACTTAATCTTACTTTAAAGAGATATTGCAAATCAATAGTAAGGCTGCATTTATTTGATCAAAAATACAGTAATGTGAAATATTGTTACAATTTAAAATTAATTTTTGTATATATATTATTTTAAAATGTCATTTATTCCCGGGTTGGCAGAGCTGAATTTTCAGCATCGTTACTCCAGTCTTCAGTGTCACATGATCCTTCAGAAATCATTCTAATATGCTGATTTGATGCTCAAGAAACATTTATTATTATTATCATCAATATTGAAAACGGTTGTGCTACTTAATATTTGTGTGGAAACTGAGATTCCATTTTTTCAGCATTTTTTGATTAAAGGTGCCCTAGAATGCTTTTTCACAAGATATAATATAAAACTAAGGTGTCCCCTGAATGTGTCTGTGAAGTTTCAGCTCAAAATACCCCATAGATTTTTTTTTAATTAATTTTTTTAACTGCCTATTTTGGGGCATCATTATAAATGTGCAAATTTAGGCTGCTTCCCCTTTAAATCCTCACGCTCCCCGCCCCCAAGCTCGCGACTCTATAATACATTGCATAAACGCAGTTCACACAGCTAATATAACCCTCAAAATGGATCTTTACAAAGTGTTCGTCACGCATACTGCATGCATGCATCAGATCATAGTATTTATTTGGATGTTTACATTTGATTCTGAATGAGTTTGATAGTGCTCCGTGGCTAAAGCTAACATTACACACTGTTGGAGAGATTTATAAAGAGTGAAGTTGTTTATGAATTATACAGACTGCAATTTACTCACAATTTACAAATATCACTAAAAATATCATGATATGGATCATGTCAGTTATTATTGCTCCATCTGCCATTTTTCGCTATTTTCCTTGCTTGCTTACCTAGTCTGACGCAGATCCAGACGTTAATACTGCCTTGTCTAATGTCTTGAACATGGGCTGGCATATGCAAATATTGGGGGTGTACATATTAATGATCCTGACTGTTACGTAACAGTCGGTGTTATGTTGAGATTCGCCTGTTCTTCTGAGGTCTTTTAAACAAATGAGATTTACATAAGGAGGAGGAAGCAATGGAGTTTGAGACTCACTGTATGTCATTTCCATGTACTGAACTCTTATTATTCAACTATGCCGAGGTAAATCAATTCAATTCTATGGCACCTTTAATAGAAAGTTCAAAAGAACAGCATTTATTTGAAGTCTTTTGTAGTACAATAAATCTCTTTATTGTGACTTTTGATCAATTTAATGCATCCTTGCTGAATAAAAGTATTTCTTAAAAAAACAACTTCTTACTGAACCCAAACCTTTGAATGGTAGTGAATGTTTAATAGGATTCGTTGACTTTTTTTTTTTTTTTTTAACTAGAATTCATTCAACAGAACAGAAGCCTTCTGGTAACACTCATGTTTTTCTCCTGACAGACTTTGAGCAGCTATCCCATCACCACATTCTGCACGGCACCAACAGCCTATCGAATGCTCGTACAGGATGACATATCCAGGTACTGACTGTAACTGCGTGCTGTGATGTATTTGATTTCAAATGGATTCTCTTTTAGCTCTAATTTTTAGCTCTAAGATATTTATATGCTTCATTTGTTGATTTTATGATTATCGGTTTGTATATTTACTTTTTAGTGGCATGTAAGTTGCAACATTTTTAACTGAATTGGCTATTAAATGACTGAGAAGCTTAACCTGGACTGGACTGGAGATGTAACGATCACAGCAGAATCCAGATGAATTTGTTTGGTCCAGGTGTAATCCTCATCTTTTTCCTGTGGTTTCTGACAGGTATAAGTTCCAGGCCCTTGAGCACTGTCTGTGTGCAGGAGAGCCCATTAACCCAGAGGTGATGTGGAAATGGAAAGAGCTCACTGGACTGGACATCTATGAAGGATACGGACAGACTGAGACTGTAAATCTTGGATCAGTTTGTGAAGAATCAATATAGACAGGACTGAAAATGGGTTCTAAAGTAGCATCTGTTTTCATTAATATTATATATTCATAGATTCATGAACAAAATCCTTCATGATGAACAAAAGGAGAATAAGTTTAAGCTTTGCCTTGTCTGCAATTCATTCCTCTTTTTTCATTCCACCCAGGTTTTAATAGCAGGCACATTCAAAGGCATGAAGATCAAACCAGGATCTTTTGGGAAGGCATCACCAGGATATGATGTTCAGGTGCAGTAACAGCCTGTCCAGGGTTTAAACAGGGTGTAATAGTAGTTTAGTGTTATACTTACTGGCTTAATATTAAATATACTGTGAAATCAAAATTCTTGTTTTGTTTTTTTTGTTTTTTTAATGGTATATTTCAGTATTTATTATAAATGATTTATACGTGCACATCATTTTAAGTTCATGTGCCCTCTTAATCTTTAATCGAAATAACTTCCCATTCCGCTTGCAGCGACATCTCTTCTACACTGTGTGCAGAATTATTAGGCAAGTTGATTTTCTGATCATATTTTTTTTTCCAAGCACATTTTACCAATTCCAATCCACATCAATCTTAATAACTACTATTAATATTGTTTTTAATCATTTGTAAGTGATATATATTTGTTCATGAAGGCTGGAAATGAAAAATGCCTTATATTCAGGTGTGCAGAATTATTAGGCAGGTTTTCTTTTACAGGCAAAATGAGCCAAAAAAGACATTTAACTCAGACTGAAAAGTCAAAAATTATTAAATACTCATGAGAAAGATGCAATACTAATGCAATACTAGAAATTGCAAAGTTAAAGCATGATCAAGGGACAGCAAAATGCTCACTGGGTCAGCGGGGTCATACAAAAACAGGTGGAAAAGAAAAGACACGTTAACTGCAAAAGAATTAAGGTGAAGAATTAAGTGTGAAACCATCAGGAACCCTTTAGTCTCCAGCGCCACCATTTTCCAGAACTGCAACCTACCTGGAGTCTCCAGAAGTGCAAGGTGTCAGGATCTCAGAGACTTAGGTTAGCTAAAGAATCCTAAAAAATGACCCGCTCTTAATAAGAATCACAAACTGAAGTGATATAAAATACATGAAGACTGGGTTTTTATAGACCTTATAAACAGACAGCTTGAGAGTGACTCCTGAAGGACCAGCACCACATCCTCTTGTACCACTGTTTGAAGAATTTATCTTCCAGAATCTGGCAGTAAGGTGTGGGAGTACATTTTTAGTCCATCTCTTATCCTGAAATGTCCGTCTTGCAGACATGAACTAAAAATGATCTTCCAAAACTTACTTTTCCACATGTTTTTGAATGACCCCGCTGACCCAGTGAGCATTTTGCTGTCCCTTGGTCATGCTTTAACTTTGCAATTTCTAGTATTGCATTAGTATTGCATCTTTCTCATGAGTATTTAATAATTTTTGACTTTTCAGTCTGAGTTAAATCTCTTTTTTGGCTCATTTTGCCTGCAAAAGAAAACCTGCCTAATAATTCTGCACACCTGAATATAAGGCATTTTTCATTTCCAGCCTTCATGAACAAATATATATCACTTACAAATGATTAAAAACAATATTAATAGTAGTTATTAAGATTGATGTGGATTGGAATTGGTAAAATGTGCTTGGAAAAAAATATGATCAGAAAATCAACTTGCCAAATAATTCTGCACACAGTGTATTCTCTGATGATGTGTTTACTGGTGAGAGGGCGGGACAACCTGTCACTCACATGACATCACAGCAATAGCAAACCACAATGATCCAACCATCCAATCAATTCCTCGTGGAAAAAATTAAGTCCCGCCCTACATTTTTTCTTGTTTGAGAAGCTGTTTCACTCCAATATACATCAAAATAAGGAAGAAAAGACTATCGCCACTTCCATTTCATGTCGGCTATAAAGTGGACTATTATGTTTTTTGTTCTTTTACTTTTACTTTTTTTTTTTTTTTTTTTTTACTTTCTTTAGTGTGTAATGTTGCTGTTTTGAGCATGAAAAGGGTCTGCAAAGTTACAAAGTCACTCCAAAGGGAGTTATTTTTTTATATTGGTAAGCACTGTTAGAGAATTCTCTGAAATGCCTTGATTGTAGTCTTGAGATTTCTTCTGGGAACATTCACGTCAGCAGTGTTGGGGGTAACGCATTACAAGTAACTTGAGTTACGTAATCAGATTACTTTTTCAAGTAACTAGTAAAGTAATGCATTACTTTTTCAATTTACAACAAAATATCTGAGTTACTTTTTCAAATAAGTAACGCAAGTTACTTTTCACATTTATTGACTGACAGATCTCCTGTCCCCATATTGAGAGAAATAAAGTGCAGAGTGTGTTGTGTGCGCTGTGTAAGCATGATGATTATTATAGTTTTAGACTAAATGTGAACATGCATTTACTCATTTCACTTGCACGAAAACATTCAGTATTCCTCAAAATGAATAAAAACAGTGAAATGCAATCTCAGCAAACCTGTAATAATAAACTATATTAAATTACACAAATATACTTTGTATTTAATCTCAATTATTAACCAATGTCTTTGCTGCTGACCTTCAATATACCTAATTCAGCCATACTAATAATCAAAAAATACTTTAGATTAGATTTAGAAATAAGAACTAGAACTTCTTTCTTCTCTATTATATTTTTCTTTAATCCAGAATGGCAGCACAGCTGAAAGGTTTGTTTGAGCTGCGCCCTCTACTGTACAGGTGTAAATATGCATTTCCTTCAGCCTGAGGCTTATTGATTTCACTTTTGGTGTAAAAATGCCTTTTTGCCAAAAATATAACTTTTTTGTTGTTATTAAAAAACAAACAAGCAAGCCCAGCCCCGGTGAGAAAAAGTAACGCAAAAGTAATGTAACGCATTACTTTTCATAAAAAGTAACGAAGTAACGCAATTAGTTACTTTTTTAGGAAGTAACGCAATATTGTAATGCATTACTTTTAAAAGTAACTTTCCCCAACACTGCACGTCAGCATATTCCTCATTTAATTAATTCCCTCCCAGGGCATATGAAAAAAATTGGACGAGGCCTGGTTGAGTTGCATTAATAATGTGTTGAAACTCGCAGTTATAGCAAGGGTGTGACATTTCCAAAACACTCTAGAAGCAGTTGACCAATCACAACACACTGGTCCAGCCAACCAATCAGACAACATTGTTTTTAGGAAGGAGTGGCTTATTAGAGACCATCTGGACTAAACAGAGCATTACTGAAGGACTAGGAAGAGAGGTGCTGCAGCAATGTCCAATATGTGGAGAAGAAAAAAGTTTTTTGAAAAACTAAACATGAACACCTATTCTTGTAGACCCCAAAACCAAAATCAAGACTTTAAAAAGGTATAATAGGTTCCCTTTAATAATAACTGTAATATTTGCTCAGAAATATGATCTAAGACAGATAATGAATGAAAAGACAAAGTTTAAAAATTACAGAAAAACATAATAGGTGTTTTTAATAGGTGCTTTTCACTGATTGGATTGAAATTCTGAGGGTTTTATTCTGAACTATTTTGGTTTAAGGTGGTAGATGAAGACGGTTCTGTTGTGCCACAAGGACAAGAGGGAAACCTCGGCATCAGAGTGAAACCAGACAAACCCTTCTCTCTTTTTACAGAGTATACGGTACATTTACCTTTTCTCACATTATTAGGCTCTGTACTAATAATAAAGCTGTTAAGCTGGAATAATTGAACATATTGATCTAAATTCATCCTGTAGGGGGAGCCGGAGCGCACAGCAGAATGTTTCCATGGTGATTTCTACCTGACAGGAGACAGGGGAATGATGGACGAAGAAGGATACCTGTGGTTCATTGGCAGAGCTGATGATGTCATCCTGTCCGCAGGGTACGGAATTCTGCTTTGAGCATGATGATAATGTCAGATTTTTTTTAATCTGACTTCTCCTATTGTGTGTGTGTGTGTGTGTGTGTGTTTTAGGTACCGCATTGGTCCATTTGAGGTGGAAAATGCTTTGATAGAGCATCCAGCTGTAGCAGAATCTGCTGTGGTCAGCAGCCCTGATCCGGTTCGAGGAGAGGTAGTGCAATGCATTCTGGGATTGCAGTGTGACCTTAGAATTGGGCAAAATTACCTAACTTAGAAAGCAGCTCTATGCCTTAAAATGGTGTCTAATAAGTAGGTAGCTCAAGAGATCTTGTATTTATTTTATGTAAAAGTGTAACCATAATTATTACACACAATATTTACATTTAATTTGTTTTTAAATTGTGCTGCTTCATGTTTCAGGTGGTGAAGGCTTTTGTAGTGCTGACAGCAGATTTTAAATTTAGAGACCATAAGGAACTGATCCAGGAACTGCAAACACATGTGAAGACTGTCACGGCTCCTTATAAATATCCACGCAAGGTAACTTACAAATAGAGTTCAGTGTTTACTCATTTAATCCTTTCAATTCAGTCAATTTTAAAGGAATATTTTTTCCAACTTTAAAATATATAAATTCTTTTTTTGTCAGATTGAGTTTGTGGATCATCTGCCCAAGACAGTAAGCGGTAAAATAAGGCGTGTGGAGTTAAGAAAGAAGGAATGGGGACAGAAAACAAGCTGAAACTGGAAACAAGAAAACGAGTTTCTGTTGAAATCACATTCCACATCTTTATATGCAACATTCACAGGTGTCTTTTCACTTTAAAGCAGACTGATAAATTGATCTACAAACTTGTAGTCCCTCAGCTCGCCTGCAGGTGGCAGCATTTCACTACAATGAAGTTGCAGAACTCATTTCCATTATTATTCCATATACATTTGAATACGTTTTAATGATTCTACCTCGTTTAATCATGTTTAAAGGGTTAGTTCACACCAAAATGAAAATTCTGTTATTAATTACTCACCCTCATGTCGTTCCACACCCGTAAGACTTTTGTTTATCTTCAGAACACAAATTAAGATATTTTTGATGAAATCTGAGTTTTCTGTACGTCCATAGACAGCTATGCAAGTGACACTTTGACGCTTCAAAAAGTTCACAAAGTAATCGTGAAAGTAATTCATATGAATTGACCCTTCGCAAAGACCCGCCCCCCTTAGTTACTGTTGCTTTGGACACTGACAACACGTCGACAGACAAGACAGAGCAGGTTACTTATGATATTAAAACAAAGTCTCGGCTTTCAAACTGTAATTTTTTTTTTTAAGAAATTCGAACAATAAAAACCGTTTTGTGGCTCTTTAATGTGTCTTGACAGATTGCTGTAGCGCCTCAGCTCAAGCAGCTCATGAACCGATCATCTCTTCCTACTAGTTAATTTATAGCATCAAATAAACATGAATGAACATGAGAAGGAATGTTGTTTCAAACGTGGAAAGATGTCAGTATACCATTTTTCAGTTCAAGTCCACCAAGGTTAATCTTCTAACTGACTGTTTTCAACTGGCGTTATGATTGGTTAGATCGCTTGTCAATCAAACTCCCGGCGAAGGGTTAATTGAGTGGTTTAGTCCAAATATTTTGAAGAGACACGATCACTTTATATGATGAACAGATTTAATTTAGGTTTTTGTTCAGATATAAACATTGATCAGAGAACATAAACGGAAGCTCAACTGAACCTGCTTGACGCGCGAGAACAAAACGGCGTTACACACGAGAATGAACCTCATTAGTTCTCGCACATCAAGGGAACATGCTTGGGCTTCTGTTTACACAGCTGATGTGTGAGGTGACGAATGTTTATATCTGAATAAAAGCCTAAATTCAATCTGTTCATCATATAAAGCGATCAAGTTTTTTTTCAGAAAATTTGGACTAAACCGCTCAGTTCATATGGATTAGTTTTACGATCTCTTTACAAACTTTTTGGAGCATCAAAGTGTCAGTTGCATAGCTGTCTATGGAGGGACAGAAATCTCTCAGATTTCATCAAAAACATCTCCATTTGTGTTCTGAAGATGAACGAAAGTCTTACAGGTTTGGAACAACATGAGGGTGAGTAAATAATGACAGAATTTTCATTTTTAAGTGAACTAACCCTTTAAGTTATACGTTTATAAGCTTTGCTTTTTATAATTCTTTTAATCTTAAATTGTAGATTATATTCTGCATATGCAAAATCTAAATGTGAATCAATTTTAATTTTAATTTCAAATATTAAGCCTTAATAACATTAAAAGCCCCTTTTGAATTAATTAATAAGAGTTTTTGGGTGACTTTATGTTAGATAAACCATGTTTATTATCTCCTCCAAACAGAGTGCGCCTTTATTCCTCAAGAGCATGATGTCATGTGACTGATGACAGATGGCAGACACAAATCTGATCTTTGCTGAATGATGAGAGGATTTTAAGGTTATGAAGATTTCTGAATTTGTGGAAATTTTACCCTACAGAGAGGAATGCAGTGACTTTTCAGATGACAAATCTGTTGGTAAAATTAGTTTTGACCACTAATGGAGATGGCGTCACTGCTAACGCCCACAATGTATGAAAAATGAAAGGGTAAATTTTTCAAACTGCTAAAACCAAGCTGTAAATTGCCCACACTGGTTATTCAAGGACCATAGAGGCAGAAATGTAGTGGCGCAGCACACTCACTATAATACAGTAATGAGAGACAGGTGCTTGCGGAATTGACCTGTTAATGGGGCTTATGTTTATCGGGTGGAAAAACAGAGCCATACTCTTTATTACTGAAATATATCAAGCCAAAATGTGCCAGACATCAACACATTCAACTGCTTCCTGGCCTATGTCATTAAATCAGACTTTGGATGTTTGTTTTGACAGTCTGAAGGATGTCAGTCTGAAAACAGCAGTTGTTTGTGCATCTCAGAGTGAATTGAATCTGTCGGATTTGGTTCGCAGCAACTGTTCTGAATTGCTCAGACTGCAAACTGGCTGTCAAAACCTGTGAGCTGCTTACCTGTCCTTACAAAACAACAAGTACTGTGGCTGTACCATGAATAGTACCAAATGGTAATATGGGTTTAATGGTATAGAGTGGGTTCCAGGTTTGAGATTTGAATAGAAAAGAATGTCCTATTCAGTATGTTATTAACATTTATTGATATATTTATATTTTAGAATTGTAAGTTATAGAGGTCATTCTACAGAATTGGTTCAAAGTCAGAGTTGGAATGTCTTGAAAAAAGACGTTTTTTTCCACAAATTTTGTATGTATGCAAATTGTATAATATCCAAGGTACACATTTCTAGTAACTGTACAGTTAATTCTCATATTGTATTTTCAGAAAGTTTTGGAATATTTTTCCTCTCCCCAAGTTTGTCACTACCGAGACACAATAATAAATAATTTAATATGAAAGATTACTTTGACCTCTTAAGATTTTGTTTACATCTTCCTTGTAAATATATTTTTTGCTATATATATATATATATATATATATATATATATATATATATATATATATATATATATATATATATATATATATATATATAAAAAATGTTCTCACAGGTAATCAATAATTACAATTTTAACATTTCAAGTGTAATTTATGAGATTTGTTGTATTTTGAATCCAGTCTTTCTTTGTAAAAGGCATAAAGTTTATCATACTGATTTAAAGTTAAGGATTCATTAGTTTGAATATACATTGACACTATCATAAACACTATCATAACATCTTAGTTGATAATTGAATATACTTTATTTATGACAGAACATCCTATGTTTCGGTCGTGACTGCACATTTACGGTAGTGACAGTAATGTTTTGATAACCATCAAATTACAGAATTTTAACTCACTAAAACACTAATGATTTGCACAATAAAACATGCTAAAATTGTAATGATTTGCATAACTACTAAAATTTTGTTTATTTACCCCAAATAAATGATTATGTGTTCCCTTTTGTCACTACCAAAACAAAGATGTCAGTAACGAAACATGTGGTGAGGTTTCGGTAATGACATTTTTAGATACTTTTGAGCCTAGATCAAAGATGCTAATCAGCACATGGTTAGCTAGCACAGTTCTGAATGGTTGTACACATAAAAACTAAATCTTTTGGAATAACACCCAAAAAAGTTTGCTTAATTGCAGAAAAAAAGGTGTTTGGTAGTGATGTTCCTTAAAGTTACACACAGATTTTCAGACTTTTGAACACATTTAACTCAAAATGATGGTATCTATCTACTGTGAAACAGAGGCTATGAGAGAGAGAGAGAGAGAGAGAGAGAGACAGGAATATTTCCTTATCAAAAATGTAGAAGTGTGGTTAAAATCAGTATCAGCCAATGGACTAAATCATATAGTGTTTCCGTGACATGACAATGCGGGACATGTTTTTTTTACATAAAGTTTCATGATTTAATATAAAATATGATAAAATATTTTTAAAAACAACAATGGGAAAAAAATGCAAAAAATTATTTCAATATCATTTTCATTAGTTGAAATTTAGGGGTTAGGGTTCAGGACAGCCACCTCCCAATTGAAAGTCCCCAATAAATGACGATGTTATATATATTAAGCTTACTGATATTTCAAATATTATTGTGGGATTCAATAGATAATAGAAGGATCTTAGTCAACATCTAAAATTTGAATACTTAAATGACTTTTAAATGTGTTTTTTGGTTGGTTTTCTAACCAAAACGTTATCTATTGGTTCTTTTTTGCAACCTAAAGAGAACGTTCCCAGAACGTTCCCTGCAGGTTATTATTTTTAAATTTGATTTTTATAACCAAACTAATTAACGTTGCAGATGATACATGCCTACTTCAGAAAATGTTATGGTATATATCCAGAAAGAAACAAAACAAAAAGATAGTACCCTACTTTTAGTTAGTGTAGACAGCATTTTTGGACATCAGTTGCGATCTGAGTCAGCTGCACGCGCCGATGGTGCCCAGAAAATCCCTCTAGGTAAGACGCGCACTAGGTTTTGATTAAAAGAGGGTTTTAGAGCATTAAGTTGAGCTCTGTCAGGGAAAACAGCAGTGAGGTGCTCACGGGTCACCGACTCGGATCTTTATGGATTATTATTTTTTCTGCATCAACTGCAAATCACGTGAGATGAATGTGCAATGACAATGTCCCGACACCGAGCGGTCTCGCGCACTTCTCGAGGAACGGGCACGCTCTCACATTCCTTCATGTAACCGAGCACTTCATCGCATTTTTACTGTGTTTTCTTTCTTTTTATTTTGCTTTTTGTTTTGGTTTATTTAATAGCAATGGCTTGGCCGTGCATCAGCAGAGTCTGTTGCTTGGCTCGGTTCTGGAACCAGTTCGATAAATCGGATTTGTCGGTTCCGCTAACGATTCAGAACTACTCGGACATCGCGGAGCAGGAGGTGAGATCCGTCACCAAACTCGTTTCCACGGAACCGGCACCAAGCGTCGACTTCGTAACGCCGGAACACGCTGCTGGAGTCCGGCGGTCGCATCGGGGACGGACCGAAACGAGTTATAAACCCCGCGAGGACTACCATCCCCCGGGTGTGCCTTTCCCGAGCGTCACCCAGTATAAACAGGATTACAAACCCTGGCCCATCCCGAAGAAGGATAACTTTCCCTGGATTAGTAACGGAGGGAAAGGCGGCACTTTAACGGACAGCCCGGTGAACGGTTACTCTAACGGCACGAGTCAACCGCGGGCGGACAGACAGGAGCGGAGCGGCAGGCAGAGAGGAGGAGATCAGATCAGCTCATACAGGTACTGATGATGTTCATGCTATGGCTCCTCATGGGAGCTGTTCTTCAGCACCTCTTATTGACCGCAGCAGACTCTCAACAGTTAGTTATCATAGTCATGAGTAATGCTCGTGACTATAGGATTTTTTATTTTTATTTTATTTTAGCTTAGCCTACATAGCGAGTAAAAACATATTACGTAGAAAAAAAATCTCTATAATAATATATGAATTTCTTAAATCTTAATCATTTATATTTCATTTGATTTTAGCCTATTTAGCGAGTAAAAATATTTAACAAAGACAAAAATTCCCTGTAATAATATATGGATGAATTTATAATTTTTCTATTTTTTTAGCATATGTAGTGAGTAAAAAAAATCACAGACAAAACATCCATAATAATAATAATAATTTTCTCTATTATTAGGCTATGCACCAAATATATACGACACTAAAATAAAATGTAATAATAATAACACTTAGCCTACTGTTATTTATTTTTATTTTGTAAGACAGATAAAATGTTAATGTAGGCTACACTAGAACTGAGCTTTTGAAACAAAACAAAAATACCCACTTATAGTGTACAAAAATAAAATATGTTTGCCTGATAGCTTTCGTTCTCAACGGTTGTGCGGAGGAAAGTGTCGTTTCTTTGAAGATAGTTTGCTGTGGTGCTGTAACGGGACTGATGTGGTTGTAACGGTTGTGCATTGCAGTGATTTTCAGACAGTGTGGTCACTGTCATGCATATTTCATTTGACGGCTCGTGAAAAAAAGGAATGAAGCTAAAATAATTGCATAGAGAGTTTATCTGATGAGAACAGAATGATTTATGTACTTCATCAGCCTTTGGTTTCTAAAGGATGTGATTGTGAATGTGCTGTGATGAACATATGAAACCTTTACTTCCAGTCATTATTCACCCAAACCTTTTATAGAATCTGCAGATTTCATTTCTCTTCTAATACGGATAGTGAGAATGATTTTTAATATAGGTTATGCTGAAGTAAATCTATGGTGGGCAGTGTTGGGGAAAGTTACTTTCAAAAGTAATGCATTACAATATTGCGTTACTCCCTAAAAATGTATTTAATTGTGTTACTGAGTTACTTATGTAAAGTAACGCGTTACGTTTGCGTTACTTTTTCTCATCTGGGTTGGGCTTGCTTGTTGTTTTCTTGCTTGCTGTTAATAATAAAAAGAAAAGTTATATTTTTGGCAAATTTAAAGGCCCTTTCACACCAAAAGTGAAACGAATAAGCCTCAGGCTGAAGGAAATGCAAATTGACACCTGTACAGTAGAGGGCGCAGCTCAAACAAAGCTTACATCTGTGCTGCCATTCTGGATTGCAGAAGAATAGGATACAGGAGAAGAAAGTTCAACACTCTTACTTAAGCAATAAAAACAAAACAAAAAAAATGAAACAAATGTGATGTTTAACTAGCTTATTAGTATGGTTGATTTTGATAATCGAAGGTCAGCAGCAAATACATTGCTTTATAAAATGAGATTAAATATGCTGCATAAAGTATATTTTTGTAATCTAACATATTTAATTATTGTAGGTTTGCGTAATTTGAGTTTGCATTTCGAGGAATACTCAATATTTCGAGGAATACTGTTTTTGTGCACGTGATATGAGTAAATGCATGTTCACATTTAGTCTAGAATTACAATAACATCATATTCACACAACGCACACATCTCTGACCTTACTCCTAATTTCTCTTGACAAGAGAGGTGTCAGTCTATGGGAAAACAAACTTCTGAAAAAATGTTTGAAAAAATAATCCAGATATTTTGTTGTAAATTTTAAAGTAATGCATTACTTTACTAGTTACTTGAAAAAGTAATCTGATTACATAACTTCCATTACTTGTAATGCATTACCCCCAGCACTGATGGAGGGCACCTGTTGCTCTCATTTTGCAGCTTGATTTTAACTCAGCCCGTCATCTGCTGCTCTTATCTGCAGCTCCTCAGTGCTCCCTATCTGTCTTTTTCTCTCTCTCTCTGTCTGATACATTTTTATCTTTCTCTGGAATCAGACAGGAGTACCAGCCTTGGTCTGGAGCCCGGCCGCAAAAGCCTGCCCACAAACGGCCCACGTTCCTGGGTACAGGTGCTGACGAGCCCCCGCCGGAGACCAGCTACCAGGCCGCCTTCAGCCCAGATGCACACAGACACATGGACATCGTTCCGGAGACCAGCACACACGGTCTGTCAGAGAAAGCACACACACACAGGCCAGACATCAGCATGAAACCAGAGGTGAGTGTGACGACAGATCTGAGGAGACGTAAGGAGAAGAGAAGGAGAACAAATCTGACAGAGCGCTGATGTGACAGAAAGATCAACAAAAGTGCAAAATTTCAAACCATGCTCAGCAGAATGAGAATGAAGTGGATACTTTCATAGGGTATTTTAACTATGTCACTTTATTTTAAGGTGAAGTAGTAACATTGTACTTGCTCAAATAAGTACTGAGTAATATTAATTAACTACATGTACTTACTATAGAGTTATATATATATATAGTAAATATGAGCAAAGGCGGCTGTGAAAAAAAATCTGCATTGTTTATCTTTTTGATCTTTCATTCAAAAAAATTCACAAAATTCTAACCTTTCATTGAAGGAAAAGAATTGAACGGGGGGGGGGGGAGCTCATTATGAAATAAATGTTTTTCTCCAATACACGTTTGCCACAATTATTGGCATCCCTAGAAATTCTTCTGAGTAAAATATCTCTGAAGTATATTCCCATTCACATTTACATTTTTTAGCACACCAGGGTGACTAGGAGCATGAAATTGAGCAGCCATGACTTCCTGTTCCACAGGAGTACAAATATGTGTAAACACAAAGGCCAAATCCCCTTAATCATTCATCACAATGAGAAAAAACAAATAATATAGTTCTGATGTGCAGCAAAAGATCGTTGAGCTTCACAAAATAGAAAATGGGTATAAGAAAAAAGCTAACGCATTGAAAATCCCTATTTCCACCATCAGGGAAATAATTAAGAAGTTTCAATCAACTAAAGATGTTACAAATGTGCCTGGAAGAGGACGTGTGTCTAAGTCATCCTAATGCGCATTGAGGAGGAAAGTTTGAGTGGCCAAAGACTCTTCAAGGATCACAGCTGGAGAATTGCAGAAATTAGTTGACCTGAACCCTAAAGAAAATGAGTGGAGTGAACTGAAGAGAAGAAGCACCAACATGGAGCTGGAATCTGAAGGATCTGGAGAGATTCTGTATGGAGGAATGGTCTCTGATCTCTCCTCAAGTGTTCTCCAAACTCATCAGGCATTATAGAAGAAGACTCAGAGCTGTTATCTTGGCAAAAGGACATTGCAATAATTGGGTGCCAATAATTGTGGCCAACATGAACAAGAGAAAAACATTTATTTCATAATGAGCTTTTCCACCCATTTTCAATTGTTTTACTTAAATGAAAGGTTAGAATTTTGTGAATTTTTTGAATGAAAGATCAAAAAGATAAACAATGCAGATTTATTTTCACAGCCGCCTTTGCTCATATTTACTAAGGGTGCCAATATTTGTGGAGGACACTGTATACACTATATATATATATACTTTAGTAATAACAGTAAATGATGCATATATATATATATATATATATATATATATATATATATATATATATATACGTACACACACACACACACACACACACACACACACACACATTATTCTATATATACTGTATATATTTTAAGAAATTAATACTTTAATTAGAAAGGACATTAAATAAATGCTGTTCTTTTGAACTTTCTATTCATCAAAGAATCCTGAGAAAAAATATCACTGTTTCCACAAAAATATGAAGCAGCACAACTGCCAACATCGATAATAATAAGAAATGTTTCTCAAGCATCAAATCAGTATATTAGATTGATTTCTGAAGGATCATGTGACTCTGAAGGATCATGTGACACTGAAGACTGGAGTAATGATGCTGAAAAATCAGCTTTGATCACAGGAATAAATTACATTTTAAAATATATTCAATTAGAAAACAGCTATTTTAAATAGTAATAATATTTCACAATATTACTGTTTTTACTGCATTTATGATCAATTAAATGTAGCCTTGGCAAGCATAAGAGACTTCTTTCAAAAAAATTAAAAAAAACTTGCCATTCCCAAACTTTTGAATGGTAGTGTATAGGTCAATATATAACACTATAGAATATAATAATAACTTAGAATATAGTCATATAAAAGTAGTATATTACAACAACAAAGCACTAATGCAGAAATTAATTACTACTACATTTACTGATAATAATAATTATATGGACAGAAATGTTTAATATTTGTAATGTACAAAATAAAGGCCACTAAAATAGCATAAAATAAACAATTTAAGTAAAATATTAAAACAGATAATATACATACAAAATATTTAAATAAAAATTAAATATTGTTTTATTATTTATAAATATGATTATGTGAGGAACAGACTGAAACTGAATACATTTTTATACTCCTAAAATTCTAACATTAATAAACATGAAATAGAAGCCTACAGGGCAAAAGTACAGGACAGTTTCAGCAGAAATATGCACAATTTTATAGTTGTGAAAGCATTTGCATGAATTATTCATGTTTGATATTTGAGCTGTAAAGTTGACAAATCATCCTTTTGAAGTGGGTTTACTTCAAGGTACTTTCTAGGTAGATGAACTTACTGACGTCATTAGTTACCGTAACATTTTGACAAGTCAAAATGACTTTCTGTGGTACTCCTCATCAGCATGCCAGAGTTTAAATTGTATTTAACCCACAATTATATAAGCAGAGATATTTATTTGCATAACCTTTTGGGTTCACCTATGAAATCAAGCCTAATATGCAATCAAATGACATTGGTTATTTAACACTGACCCTTTCTGGGACAAATGAGAGTTTTAGGTCACAGTCTTTGGGGCTGATCTGGTAAATGTCATTTTCTCTGTATCGACTAGCACTGATTCACTGGGGTTATGTAACCAGTGACCCGCTCCTCTGTCCCGTTATGTGAATCTAGTCTGAGTGCTACCTGTCGATAATAATCCAAACTAACTGTGAAACTGCTGAAGCTTTTGCACATCAGTCAGTAAAGCAGAGCTCTTTAACCCTGCTCCTGGAGACCCACTGTCCACCAAACGAGCAGGATTGAAGACCTCTGCAGTAAAGTATGCACTAATTAGGGTTCATTTAGTCCGTACTCTCTGGATAACCCATGCATGCTGTCATACCTCATGCATGACCAGTGAGAAAAGAAGCACCCAATGCCAGGAGTCTGAGGCAGATCTGTGATCATTTGTGGTGGGTGATGTAATTGTGCTCCTGGTGTCAGGTTTAAATGGCTCTGTTATTGAGTTGTAACTTTTCCCGTCATAACCTCTGCACTGCTCTATTTGTCAGGCTGTCATATAGATCCACTAGTCTGATGTATTTTTTTATGATGATTGTACAGTCTCATATCCCTCCCCACTGTAGTTGGATCTTCACGAGAGATTTTAACACATACGATTGCGAGAACCCTGATAATGTTGAACATGCGGCTTTTGGCATACTATGTAGTAGGCTTGTGGTCTCTTTCAAATCATATCAGAGGGACCTTTCTTTCTTCTATATTGTTTTTTATAAAGTTTTTTTCATTTGTATGTCCATGAGGCTGATATGCTTACATTTTGTGGGTTAGGTGTGTGTAACTGTACTGTTAGAGTCTAATTCACTGGAGACTTTGCGTGACTGAGCCAGCTGGCATTATTTTAGCCATCCCAAGGGTTTAACTCATACACAGCTCATCCTGCCCTCCCAATCTCCCTCCAGATGATGCATCTAATTTAAAGGCCCTCTGAAGAGTGTTGGAACGCACAGCATTATTCAATGTGTTGACGTAATTTCAACTGAAACGGGAATAAAGGGCGATATATTGTGTAGAAACTAATAAATGTGTGAGCAAATGACCGATTTCAGCGTGTGTAAGAGTGTAGGAGGAGGCGGGACTTCAGATTCTAGAGAGCATTTTATTGGACCAAAGATTTGACGAGAGACTGAAGTGCGATGTGATGTCATGAAAATCCGTGATCCATTTTAGCAGAAGTGAGAGACTGTAATCTGCTTATATCTCCTAAATGCGAATTTTGTCATTGTTTTGGAACACACCAGCTTATTCGTAACCTTAAGGCTAACATATTCCTTTTTTAGCTTTTAAAGGTGCCTAGATTCAAAAATTGAATTTACCTTGGCATAGTTAAATAACAAGAGTTCAGTACATGGAAATGACATACAGTGATTCTCAAACACCATTGTTTCCTCCTCCTTATATAAATCTCATTTGTTTAAACGACCTCCGAAGAACAGGCGAATCTCAACATAACACCGACTGTTACGTAACAGTCGGGGTGTACGCCCCCAATATTTGCATAATGCCAGCCCATGTTCAAGGGATTACACAAGCCAGTATTAACGTCTGGAGCTGCACACAGCCGAATCATCAGACTAGGTAAGCAAGAACAACAGCGAAAAATGGCAGATGGAGCAATAATAACTGACATGATCCATGATAACATCATATTTTTACTGATATTTGTAAATTGTCTTTCTAAATGTTTAGTTAGAATGTTGCTAATGTACTGTTAAATGAGGTTAAAGTTACCATCGTTTCTTACTGTATTCACGGAGACAAGAGAGCCGTCGCTATTTTCATTTTTTAAACACTTGCAGTCTGTAATGATGCATAAACACAACTTCATTCTTTATAAATCTCTCCAACAGTGTAGCATTAGCCGTTAGCCACGGAGTACAGCCTCAAATTCACTCAGAATAAAACGTTAACATCCAAATAAATACTTTACTCACATAATTCGAAGCATGTATACAGCATGTATGACGAACATCTTGTAAAGATCCATTTGAGGGTTATATTAGCTGTGTGAACTTTGTAAATGCGCTGTAATATAGTCGACAGCTCGTGTGGCAGGGAGCACGCGATTTAAGGGGGCTGCGCCGAGTGTAAATCAGTGCATTGTTAATGATGCCCCAAAATAGGCAGTTAAAAAAATTAATTTAAAAAAATCTATGGGGTATTTTGAGCTGAAACTTCACAGACACATTTAGGGGACACCTTAGACTTATATTACATCTTGTGAAAAAGCATTCTTGGGCACCTTTAAGCTAAAAAACTTTAATTGTAAAAGGCAGACTGACCGTCCAATGTTCTTAAACACTTATTTGAGAGACAAAACCAGATGATCATTCTTAAAGGTCCCGTTTTTCGTGGTTTTTTGAAGCTTTGATTGTGTTTATAGTGTGCAATATAACATGTGTTCATGTTTCGCGTGTAAAAAAAACAGTATTTTTCACATAATTTACTTATCTGTATACCGCTGTTTCCACTGTCATAAAAACGGGCTGATGACTTCCTTGTTCTATGAAGTCCCTCCTTCAGAAATACGTAACGAGTTCTGATTGTGCCAGCGGTTCCTGTGTTGTGATTCGACAGCAGCTTAGCGCTCCTTGCCCGGAAAGGTCACGCCTCTTACCATAACGTGGAGATGCACGCGCTCAGTGTTATTGTAAACATGTCTTTAATTTTACCCTATCAATTTGAGCCGGAATCAGACTCGGTGATTGGACTGCGGGATGAAAATAACAGCGTTTCGACGACATGGCGACTTCTGTTAAATAGAATATCTCGCTTGGCATTGAACTTTGAGCTTTAAAATTTTATAGATTTTATTTATACTCTAACAACAACATTACACACTAACTAAAGTTTGAAACATGGGATCACGAAGAACGGGACCTTTTAATTCTTCTTAAAATAATTTTCTACAAGACCACCAGTTTATTATGGAAGCTTATTTCTGGCACAGAATAAAAAAAAGTTTTGACTTTTTATCTCACAATTCTGAATTTTTTTTCTCGCAATTGCAAGTTTATATCTCAGTTCTGAGAAAGAAGTTAGAATAGCAGGATATAACCTCGCAATTGTGAGAAAAAAATTCTGACTTTTTTTCTCAGAATTGTGATATAAAGTAGCAATTGCGAGAAAAAAGTCGCAATCACCTTTTTCAACTAAAAATTAAATGCTTTTTCATTATCATTATTGTTCATTAACACAACAACAACATTTTGAGGGACTGTAAATGCAAACTTTTGAAAACGGGATGCAAAGTGGAAGTTTTTGAATATAAAGTACTGTTATTGTCTCCGTGTAAACTACAAAAACACGAGTTTGTGAAAACGGTGATGTCACGCACATGTGAATTACATGTTTAGTCTATAGGCGCATAGAGTTTCTTTACAAAGTGACATCGCCATCTACTGGCCTGGTATGAATAATACAGTATTTTTAATCGTTTTCGCAGATCTGTGTGAACAGGAATTGCTTTGACAACACTGCTGTCTGTACACAAAAAACACAAAGGGAAATCTTTTCCATTATTAGTACATCGTTGTCATGTAAACGTACCCTCATTTTTTATTCTCTGGATGAAACAAGCTTCCATAGTTTATTACAACCTCCATGAAATCAAGAAAATGTAATCATATACTGTTTGTTATTAAAATAATTAATTGCATTATAGTCATCTCACTGAGGCCATTTACACCACACCAATTTCAATGAAAAACATAAAACTTTTATGCTTTTTGACCATTCAGTTACACGATAACAGCGTTTTGGGGGCCAGAAAATGCAAACATTTGAAAGCTGGTTTTAAAGTGCAGGTTTTTGAAAACAGTACCATTATCGTCTCCTTGTAAACTACAAAAATGTGCATTTGTGAAAACAGTGACATAAGTATTATGAGTTCAGTAGTGTTTCTTTACAAAGCGACATCGCCAACTACTGGCCTGGCATACAGCATTTTTAGTCGTTTTCGCCGCGATTGATCCGTGTGAATGGGGATCATTTTGAAAACGTTGTCATCTGTAGGCGAAAAATGCAAAAACGTTTCAGTTTTTAGTACATCGTTGTCATGTAAACGTACCCTAAATGAGGTCATGGATCACACCCTGCTGATGAACTGTTGAGTTGGATCGACTGTGTTATATAAAACGATTGAAAGTGTGCAGGGTTCCAGGAGCAAGACTTTGAGAAACATGGTTATAGACATCAAACCTGCGCAGATTTCACAGTGAATAAATCCCAGGGTTTCGTAAGCTGTAATGTAACCTTAAATGACAGTTAAACATATTATATAAGCTTTTAAGTTGACTTCAATTTTCCTATGTCAGCACTCTGTCCCTGAAGGTTAGCAGTCCGCGTGTCATATGACAGACTGAGAACAAGGCCATGTTCAAAATGGAATATTACTGTACTATATACTGCATACTAGGGCTGGGTATAGAGTACCTCAGGGATGATGTGTTTTTGTAGGCAAAACCCGGAAGCGAGTTAACATTTTAGGACTTCCGGTTCCATTGCCTCGAAGTCTATGGGTTTAATCACCTGAAATAAGGTCTGTGGTTAACCAAGCGTCTAAATATTTTCATGTTTTGATTTATGACATAAAACACACCAGTTATAACCCGCTTGTGATTTTTTTTAAACCTTTTTTGGTCCTTAAAATGGCGGTTGCTAACAAATTGCTAAAAGGGACTACTTCCTTTGGCGGGGACTTTAGACGTCATCATGACAAACAGGACATTTGGACAGCATTTCTCATGAAAAAGTGGATAAGTATTCATTCACAGCGCAGATCATAATCAGCGAGCATATTTTAAATTAAAGTTTGAGGAAGTTTGGTGGTGGTGACGTTGATCCGCGACCATGGTGTGCTGTAGTCCGTTTATAGCCTACTGTTAGCTTTTTATATCTGACCACTTTATTTAGGCTTCAAAATGATTAATGTTGTGTTAACTTGTAAAGATTATCTTGATAGACAAAACGTGTAAGTGTCATAACCCTTTGTTAAACACAGAGCTTATTTTTTGCGATTTTCCAAAAGTCTATGGGAAAAATGCATAGGTTTTCGATCGAGGGAACCCGTGCAACGCTAACTTCCAGGTTGGCCTACAAAAACATGTCATCCCTGAGGTACTCTATTGACACTCTATTTTCACGACTCGATTACTATTCAGATGCTTTTGATTTGATTTCGATTCAATTCGATATCGATTATTTTGGATGTAGTATTTCAGTTACAGTACATTGCAAATTTTCTAGAGGAAAAAAATCAATCAACTAATGCTGTAAACTACACGTGTAAGTCAGTTGGTACTACTATAATAATATTGAAGGTTAAATTAATTTATTTATGTAAACACTTAAATTACACTCAATGTTTTTATTATAAATAAAGTTTAGAATTACATAATCATATTTCTACTCCAATTAGTTTTTTTTTTAAATATAAACATTTAAATTGCAGCTGTCAATAACTGACTTATTCAAAGATGCATTAAATATTCAAGAACATTAATGGTGCCCTAGAACGTTCTTTCACAAGATGTAATATAAGTCTAAGGTGTCCCCTGAATGTGTCTGTGAAGTTTCAGCTCAAAATACCCCATAGATTTTTTTTTTTATTAAAAAAATAATAAAAGCTCTCGACTATAAAACAGTGCATAAACAAAGTTAACACAGCTAATATAATCCTCAAATGGATCTTTACAAAATGTTCGTCATGCATGCTGCATGCATACATCGGATCATGTGAGTATAGTATTTATTTGGATGTTTACATTTGATTCTGAATGAGTTTGATAGTGCTCCGTGGCTAACGGACTAAAGCTAACATTACACACTGTTGGAGAGATTTATAAAGAATGAAGTTGTGTTTATGAATTATACAGACTGCAAGTGTTTAATAATGAAAATAACGACAGTCTTGTCTCCGTGAATACAGTAAGAAACGATGGTAACTTTAACCACATTTAACAGTACATTAGCAACATGCTAACAAAACATTTAGAAAGACAATTCACTATTACTAAAAACATCCTGATAGCATGGATCATGTCAGTTATTATTGCTCCATCTGACATTTTTCGCTATTGTTTGTGCTTGCTTACCTAGTCTGATGATTCGGCTGTGCTGCTCCAGACATTAATACTGGCTTGTGTAATGCCTTGAACATGGGCTGGCATATGCAAATATTGGGGTCATAATGATCCCGACTGTTACGTAACAGTCGGTGTTATGTTGAGATTCGCCTGTTTTCCGGAGATCTTTTAAACAAATGAGATTTACATAAGAAGGAGGAAACAATGGAGTTTGAAACTCAATGTATGTCTTTTCCATGTACTGAACTCTTGTTATTCAATTATGCCAAGGTAAATTAAATTTTTGATTCTAGGGCACCTTTAAAAATTTAAATGAATATGTAATGGCGCATAGCTATATTTATCAGAATGTTGCTTTCTAGGGTACACTTTTCTAGCTGACAAATGAGTTTATGGTCACTGAATATGTTTTCTGAGGTAAATGTAACATTACGTGACATATTGTTTACTAGTTGTTTTATTGACGTCTTTCGAGGTTGAAACACTGATAGAGCTATTACACGAGACATGATACGGATTTACTGTATATAGATATTTAGACGTACTGTATATTTTAACATACTGGTATTAAAACGGAAGAGAGGATGTTAACACACGCTCGTGCTGCCGCTTCTCTTTAACTGAGGCGCTAAAGTCACGTCACATTAAACAGCGCCAAAACGGTAGGCTGTTTATTTTTTGAATCTCATAATAAGATGGACATCATTTGAAATCTGAGACTTTGCTTCATATCAAACGTAACAAAGCACAAAGATTATTACGATTTATTGAATGGGAGGCGCTATATATTCTGCTCGTTCATCAACTGAAAACAGACTAATCGATTCTTGAGATATAAGAATCAATATCGGTTCGTAAAAATGAGAATCAATTAAAATCGAGAAATCGATATATTTTTTTTACCCAGCCCTACTGCATACTATATATTTTAAAATGTAATTTATACCTGTGGTGCAAAACTGAATTTTCAGCATCATTACTCCAGTCTTCAGTGTCACATGATCCTTCAGAAATCATTCTAATGCTGATTTGCTGCTCAAGAAACATTTCTTAATATCAATGCTGAAAACAGTTAACATTTTTGTTGAAACCATGATTTTTTTTTTTTTTTTAGGATTCTTTGAATAGATGACATTTTCAATAAATGCTAATCTTTTAAAACATTATAAATATCTTTATAAATCTCACTTTTGACCAATTTAATGTCTTTTCTGAATAAAATATTCATTTCTTTGGGGAAAAAAAACTGATATAAGTAATTATATCTTGTCATTTCTGAAATAATTATTTTACCTTTTAAGTCTTGGCAGTCTCAATGGACACATTTGCATACTGTGCACAATATTAAGATGTCTTAACGCCATGTTGTAAATAACTATTTTGAACTGTAAAAAGCATGCTTTTAGAACTTGAAAGTACGTGTAGATATGTTATTTTCTGTCTGCGTCCGAAATAGCACTCTCTTGAGTTGGTTTTATTACTGTGACTTATTTTGAGTAAGTACTTACTTTGTGACCACTAAAAAAGTATGTTCTATATAGTATGAATGTGTGGAGTGTGAATGTAATCCGGACATACTACATTTGCCATGTTGTCATTATCATGTCATGTGACCTACCAGCGTCAGTTGCGTTGCTTCACTGCCATTCATAAATCCTCTCCCGTGGCCTCATGGGATAGTAAAGTGCCCATCGTATGCACACAATTACGGCACGGCATGAACGCAGCATTATTTATTCATAAAGCATTTTCAACATTAGTTGGTAGCTGAAGACCTGAGGTATGAACAGTGTCTGCTGCTTTTATTAAGTCTGTGTGACTGAGGGTGTCGAGTTCTAGAAACGCTTAACAGTGTGAGAGTGTGTGTGAGAGAAAAAGATTTAGTAGATGATAAATCTTATTTTCACCTCACTGCTTGGCTTCTCATATAGCAAACTCTTCTTAGATGTCCTCTAGCCAGAAAGTGAAACAATCTGAGAGAGAGAGAGAGAAAACAAGACAAAGGACAAAAATAGATGGAGGCAGGGTGGAAGGAGATTGGTTCTTTTTCAACTTACATTTTAGATGAAAATTGTGAATTTAAAGTGATATTTCACACAAAAATGAAAATTATCCAATGATTTACTCACCCTCAAGCCATCCTAGGTGTATATGACTATCTTCTTTCAGATGAACACAATCAGAGATATATTTAAAAATATCTTTAGTCCTCCAATGTTTATAATGGTTGTGAATAGGGGGGGGCGTGTTTTGAAGTAAAAAATAATGCATCCATACATAAAAAAAAAAGTAATCCATACAACTCCAGGGGGTTATTAAAGGTCTTCTGAAGCAAATCGATGTGTTTTTGGTAAGAGAAATATACATATTTAAAACTTTATAAATTCAAATAACTAGCTTCCGGCGGGCGACCGTACGCAGAATGCGCAAGCCGACTTGCGCAAATGAGTAACCCGTGGCTTGATGTATGACGCAGGATGTAGTATCGAAATCTGCCGACATTCCCCTTTAAAATTTCTCGTTTAACACAGTGTCCTAACCAGACGTCCCGCGACAAGCGATAAAAGGTATCTTTTCCAAGTTAATTTGAGTTTTTATCCTAACCAGCCGCGACGGCGACACGCGAATTCTATTTTAGAAATGGTTTCTATTTCTCCGTGACGTCGCGGCTGAAACACCAACACAAAGAATGGCAATGATAATATCAGGTACTGTTTATATGCTTTATTTAATGTTAAAAGCGTCTAATGTGAGTTTGAATATTGTTCTGTGTTCCTAGCTTTTTAGCTGTAATGTAAACAACACTGGCAAATTCACCTCAGATCTTGAAAATAAATAAATGGGCACAAGAACGTTCTGTCAACTCAATGGGAACTAACAAGTGTATTCTATGACAAAGATTGGTTCAGTCATTCTGTTATGTACTTTAAATAATGTTTACTAAGTACTTGCCCATTTCATTGTGTCTGCTGTGCTCTTGCCGAGAGAGCCCACCGACATTCTCTTCTGATTAGCCGTGGTTTTTGACTGATTTTATTGCTTCTCATTTTCGTGTCGCGTCTAGTGTGGACAGTGAAACTTGCTCGTCTCTGGAATCTTATCGCCTCGCGTCTGTTTAGGACACATTAGCCTTCTAATTCGTGACCGGTGTTTTGTTTTGCTCTCTCTTCTCCGCCTCCGCATTCGTCATTGCGTCCAGGTTGAAGGTTGCTCTTCCGTCCAAATTCTGCGTATGGTCGTCCGCTAGAAGCTAGTTATTTGAATTTAGTTTTAAATATGGATATTTTTCTTGCAAAAATGCATCGCTTCACTTAACAAGGCTTTTATTAACCCTCTGGATCCATATGGATTTCTTTTTTTTATGGATAGATGCATTATTTTTTTCTTCAAAATGCGGCCCCACCATTAACAACCATTATATAAACCTTCGAGGACTAAGGATATTTTTAAATATATCTCTGATTGTGTTCGTCTGAAAGAAGATAGTCATATACACCTAGGATGGCTTGAGGGTGAGTAAATCATGGGATAATTTTTATTTTTGGGTGAACTATCCCTTTTAAATTTATTTATAAAAGCAGCACATTTAAAAAAAAAAATACAAAAAACAATTCAACCTTTCTATCACAGTAATAAGTTACATTTTAAAATATATTAAAACAGAAAATGGTTCATTTGAAAGGTAATATTTCATCAATACTACTGTTTTTAATGTATTTATCAAATAAATGCAATTATTTTTAATATTATTATTATTTATTTTTTAACACATTGATGTTAACAAAAATGTTCTTATGTGTGACAGGAGCCGAAGACTAAACTGTCACCAAATCCATCTGCCGTCTTTCAAAGCAAATCCAGGATCTTCAACATATGATCCATCAAGCTCCCCACATTCACGTCTGATTCAGCCTTTCACTAGAAGAGAAAACCATTTCGAAAAAGAAGGAATGTCTAAAGAGACACCTGAATGTTGGGAAACTGGAGTTATTCTGCGAGACTAGGACAATCAGAGGAAGAAAATGCCTGAGGATGAATAGAGACAGTTTCAATGAAGAGCAAAATCAGTAAAACGGGCTTCTCTAAATCATTCCACTGAAGAAATTACAGAACCAGAGGAGTTTTGCTGGAAACTTACACAATGTAAAGTCTATGCAAGATAATGTATGCTTCAAATGTCAACCATCTACTGGAAGGATATGTTTGTAAGACACGTCAGGTTTAAGAGTGAGAGAAAGAGTGTGTGTGTGTGACTGGGAAAGTTTTCAGGCCTCAAATTCTGCTCGCCCTGTTCCTGCTGAATGAATATCTGCATGTTTCCTAATAGTTTTATGAATCGATTGAATATGCACATTTAGAAATGTTTAAATGAAAAATGTAATCTGGTAACTCAATGTCTGGGGGTGTGTGTGTGTGTGTATCCTGTACAAACCTTTGTTAATAGCATTATTTTGTATATAGTGATGTTGGTCTGCCTTTATCGATCTGTTAATGTCTGCCTGAGGATGCCTGGTACTTCTAATCACCTTTCTTGCTCCAGACTCACTAGCCCTTTATGAAACCCACATAAAGACATTTTCACATTAAGAATCTTTCACTGATTTCTGGGCTGTCCCTTTTTTTTTTTTTTTTTTTTTTTTGTAAATTTGGTTTAGAGATAAATGGGGACAATAAGGCAAAATGGTTTAAATAAAAATGACATTCTTAAAATTTGCTTTCATATTATATGGCTGATTTACATCTTACAGATATTTATGATTAAAAAACATCTCACGTTCTTGAAATTACCATTTTTATGTGAAAAAATAAAACGGCGATAATGATGATACAGGGTTCCGACACCTTGTGACCAAAGTTCAAACTTCCATGACTCTGAGAAGTCGCTTATTAAAGACAAAATCATATTATAGAAATTGCTCTATAAACAGCAATTCAGAGCAAATGATAAGTGCTGAGATTGACTATTTACAACAGACATTTCCATGTCTAATTTCATAATTTCATTTATAGAAATTGCATTGGTAAAGGGCAATTTAGAGCCAATGAAATATTTAAAAGTCCTGAGAATAACTATTCACAAGAGACATTTTTATGCCTATTAAGTAGACAAACCATCTATAAAACGGCACAAAACATCTTTTCAGAGGTAAACTTGAAAAAGCGGCTAAATGTTGTGGGTAAATCTGCTTACGTATACATCCCTCTAAAGTTCACCCTGTTATTGTTTTGCTATGTGACATTTCATTTGTACTACGTCAACTGGAAAAAGAATACAAATCAGGACAGATGAATCCATCTTAGTTTTTAATACAAGAATAGTCATTTTCTGATACACAATGTGAAGGAAAAACATCCAGGAGTTCGGTTAGACAAGTGAAGACTGACTTTAACAGTGAATAAACACAGAAATACATTCGTTCCCATCCACATAAACACACCAAAACATTTCTTGATGTGTTTAAAACACAAACACACAGAAACTGATGCTAGTAAGACAAAACACCCCACCAAACCAGAGGACACAACAGAGTTTTTTTTAGCAGGTAATCTGCAAATTTTCTTCAATGCCCCCAAAATGACACAAATACAAAAAAATAAAACTTCCACAATCACTGAAGTTCAATCCTTCATAATTCCTAGTTGTATGAAAATGATCCATATGAAAACAACATGATTAAGACTTTTCGTAGACATTCTTTGCCAAAGTGTGAAACTAGTGAAGACGTTTGACTCAAAAAGGACATTTAAACTCCAGCCAACGTTCTTAAAACCACATGAGCCGATCATTTAAGGGATGATTTCACATAAGCTGCACAAAAACGAATTACCTTCTCCAAATAAATTCTGCTTGATGAACAGAAAAACAGTAGTTAAATGTTCAATGGCTCATTTAATGTCTGTATTTCTGATTCAAGAAATACCCAAAACTGAAAATTCTGTCATTATTTACTCGCCACCTCGAACAACATGAGGATCAGTAAATCATTCCAGAAAAATCATTTTCAGGTGAACTATTCCTTTAAGACTAATATAAGCTAAACAGTTCTGTGTCAACGGCAGAGCATGAAGCGTCTACTGTACCTGCTCATAACACTACTGTAGTTTTTGCACTGATGCTTACATTAATATACTGGACCATAGTTCATTAATATCACTGAATTAATGTAGGAAGTGTGAGAAACTAATAAATAGAGTGATGTAGCCACATACAACAAACACTGTGAAGGCTGCATGTCAAGATTATGTTACTATCCGTTTGTTGACTTTCCCTTGAGCTCAGTACCCTTGTGTTGTCCTAACACTGGCTGACTTCCGTTATGACATGGGCAAGTCAGAGGATGTTTGCATCTGTGATTGGTCAGCCCTTGCACATTCTCCATCTTTACACAACGTGAGTGTGTGGCAGTCCAACTGTGGTCAGATGCCAAGGGGTGAAGTTAGTCAGCGTGGCTTTCGTCCTTAACCATGATGCCCATGTACCTATCAGAAACAGAGGTTTAAAAAAAAAATAAATAAAACTGCCATAAAATGTCCTCACGTTTCCAGCTTGTTCAAGACCGTGGGACCACTGATGATAGACGCTGCTGATAGCCGAGAAAAAAAGAAAATATAGAGAAGTCTATAATGAGAGCAAAATTACCTATTAGTCAGAAAATCACAGGTGGGAATAGAGCTAATGGCCTGATGCACTTCCATAGCCGATATCTCTCTCGGAGTTCTGTGGAGACGAGAAGAGAGGGATGAAACAAGGATGGGAAAGAGTGAGAGAGAAATCTCACGGTACATTTGCTCTCTTGGTAATGATGGGTTATTGACCTTTGAGCATTAAATGAGAGGTCTTATAGTCTTGTCAAACTGCTGCTTTCCGTTAATGTACGAGACATCGACCAGTTCCTGCTTGACTGA
Source organism: Megalobrama amblycephala (assembly GCF_018812025.1). Lineage (NCBI taxonomy): Eukaryota > Metazoa > Chordata > Actinopteri > Cypriniformes > Xenocyprididae > Megalobrama > Megalobrama amblycephala. Next base: position 8,669,551 of record NC_063060.1, on the reverse strand, counting down.
TCATCACTATAAAAGGCAGTTACAGAAGAATGTATAAAAGCCTGATGAAATATTCTGCTCGATCTGTGTGTGTGTGTGTGTGTGTGTGTCAGGCATGTGAATGAAGGCAGATGTGCTGAGTAAGTAGAGCAGCTGAGCCAATCTCTTCTCTCTCTCTCTCTCTCTCTCTCTCAGGGCTGGGCTTTGCTGCTCTACAACTCACATAAATCAGATTTTCATGAGCTATTCTCAGTGCTCTGATAATTACACATTATCATAAAGCACTTTCTCCCACAATCATGATAGAATCACATTAGATGAAGTTCAATGCTCAGAGTTCATCAAAATTGACCAGGAAATAATGGTACAAGCTCTATCTAAAAAAGAACAGAGTTTAAAACGCTGAATCCTGCTGGTTTACCCATCTGTCCTGATTAATCTTGTACTGGCATACAGGCGGACACACTGACCTGTTTTGCTGGGATTTCCCATGGGCATTGGCTAAGGACTCCCTGAGGACTTCGTTGGCAAACTGCTCCACAGCCTATGAGAGATTTAGACAACATTCAGCATTGACATGTTAAAAATGCATCAATCATAACAGTGTCCTTCTCAGGAAAAATGTCTGTTATCACTGAAAGTAAAAAATCATGATTTGACATGAAAAATCATGATTTGACATGAAAAACAACAACAAAAAGTACATAAAGTAAACTTCTCTCATAAAATACAAACAAATTACTCAGACTATCAGACTATTTACCTTAAGAATCATGGTTTCCACGACAGGAGCAAAAACATTCTTCTCCACCTCCACCTGCTGCAGCGTGACACCGATCTAACACACACACACATCATTACATGTATGACACAGCAGAAAGTCTGGATGCGGGCAGACAGAATCAAAGATCATTTCAATCTCACTCACCTGCTCCGCCGTGTCTCTGATGAACTGGGTCGATGGGCAGCGCCCCAAGAAAAACTTGGGCTCCTGTTCGGCTTCTTCCTGTTCCAGTTTGACTTTGACCTTAGCAGCGCCTATGTCTTTCACACTGATGATGTCGAGAGGCTCATCATCTTCCTCATCAGGCTCTGCCTTCAGAATCCTCTGAAGTTGCTCCAGACGTTGAGACAACTCCTCACAGCCCGTCAAAGTCGAGCTACACTCTAACAAGCACACACACAAACAAACGTGTTAGTGTAAAACAGCACACAATTCTTGACAAGCAGCTAGTAACTAACAATGAACTAACAATACTCTAGATCTATGGCTCTGTTCCAAACATTTTTTTAATTATTATTATTAACAATACTATTATTTTTTATCAATAATGATCATTTGCAATGATCATCATGATCATTTTGCCTAATAATCAATATAAATAATATATTAGTATTATTATGAATAATAAGTTTGTATATAGCCTAATATTTATTGTACGACTTATTATTATTATTAGTTTATATATTGCTTAATAATTATTATAATTAATAATTATTGTTTTTTATTACTACTACTACTGCTGCTACTACTACTAATAATACATTTATAAAGTGCTTTATATTTATTATTTTTATTAACAATAATACTATTATTTTTTATCAATAATAATCATTTGTATTTTGCCTAATAATTATTATAATTAATATACTATTAGTAATAATTATTAATCATAATAGTTTGTATATAACTTATTGTTTATTATATGAATTTGTTATTATTATTATTATTATTATTATTATTAGTTATATAGTGCCTAATTATTATAATCAACTACCATTGTTATTATTATTAATATTTTATAAGTGCCTAATAATTATTTATTTTTATTATTATTATTATTAATAGTTTGTATAGTGCCTTTTACAAACCCAAGGATGTTTTACTCTTTACAATGACTCTACAAAAGCAACCTAAGAAAGTACATAAATGAAGACCGAAGGAGGCAGGAAAAACAAATTACAACAAACAAGACTCCTTGGTGATTATCCTCACCATCTACTGTCTGTACGGGATATTTTCTAAGGCAGCATGCTAAATGAAAATAAACCTCATTAGTGATTAATTTAAAAACACTAATTATGGACAACATCTCCATTAGTGGTCACTCTGTTCAAACAAACAGCGCTCATTATGCCTTACAGTCGATATAGAGTATGATTTCAGCACATTGCTAAGCTAATGACCCAACGCTCGATTAGTTGCATTCTGGAATAGCCTTTTCGGCAAAATTTGCATTAAATGTGACAAAATTTTAGCCAAAATTAACTTTACTATCCACCTTCTTCCTACGCCTCATGACGCTTTGAGTAACTTCCGTTAAAAAACTCGGGGTATAGCTACGTGGTCTCTGGCCACCATTGTTGTGCAAGCATTCTGATTGCATTAACTTTCTCTGTTAAAATAACTATGACACTGGCACAAAGGCCATGCACACACTCCAGCTGAACTAAGTTGTCACTTTAACTCTTAATATGGAAAAATTAACAAGCCCAAAGATGCCTATAACAAGTGGACATTGCATTTTGACCAACAATAATTACTGTATTTATCTGCTTCAGAAACATTCCAGTAAACACTGCTTATAGGGATTAGAAGTGAAAATGGGAAACAACTTTAAAGCATCCATGTGAAAGCTAACCTGGAAAGAGACTTGGGGGTTAGAGGGTGGGGGGACTGACGAACGACTCTTAGTGCATTCCAGTGAATTATTCATGGGATATATAGCATATATCGTAGATTAAACCCAAACTGTAAGTGCCAGCTCATTGGGAAAAGGGTGGATAAGGCAGCATAATTCGGATATCTTATGACTGTGCATCTGGAGCATAAGATGCCTTAAAATGCTGTCTAGGCAGGAAGCTCAGTAGGGATTGAAACAGAGCTGATGTTGAATTTCAGCTGCTTATGACCGAACTATGAGAGTTGAATTCATGCCCAACTCTGAATACTGATTATCTCATCATTATACAGGCTAATGCACCATCACTGAGAGACAGAGAACACTACTGCATTGTCTGTGCCAAGTCTTGTGTAAGTCAAAGCTCTGGATAGCTGATAGAAACAGAGGACATGATGAATTAACCTCAACCACGGGTTCAAAACACACACAAACCCTACTGGACACAAGCATGTGTGTCGTTACATAAACTACACACTCACCCGGTTCACTGTCGATCTGCGTGAGTATGTCCTCAATGGAGTCCTCCTCTGTGCGCTGGGGTTCAGGGTCAGGGGGTGTGTAACCACGGAGACGGCACCAGTGGAGCACCTCTTTAGTTCTGGGTGGCGTGAGGGCCTGAAGCCGAGGGGTTCTCTCTAACAGATCAGCGCACACACGCCGCACGGCAACTGCTCGCTGCAACTACACAGAGAGAAAGACACAAATTGAATGAACACAATCCAAGAGCTTACAGAAGTACTCAGACTAGATGAAACACAAACACTCCTGTACCTCTGCAGCTCTGCGTTTGCCAATGTTCCATGAGTAGTACTGATCCACAGAGGTGGCGCAGAATGGATGAGAGTCCTCATCTGTAAAGCACACACACACACACACACACACACACACCTCTGTTGGTCTGGCTTAGGGTAAATTTATATTATTTAAGTCGACTAGGGCTGCACAATTAATCGAAATTAAACCACACGTGATTTGGCAATTGGCTGCGATTTTTTATGAGCAGCTTGTCAGTAAAGCACGGCTAAATTCTGCTCCATCTGAAAGTCACAAGGCGCTCTCGCACAGAAACTCCAAATATGCCCAGCAGAAGAAAGATAACGCACGTAGTTCCAGGAAACCCCTGAATAGCTGAATAAACAGAAGATTGAAACGCTTTGGTTGATTAAACATGGCTAATAAACACACAACTATGACAATATATGGTTTATCTGAGTTCTTCAAGCCTTTTCGGGTATTTTCATGATAATAAAGTATATTTATAATGCAATGCTAATCGACATAGCCTTTATCACTGTACAGAATACTATGAAATAATTTGTTCTGTGCCTTATTCTGTGTAAGAAGCTACATCATCTCACAGAAGGATGTTATTTTAAACACTCAAATGACATTATGAATTGAGTTTGGTGTAAAAACATGTTATTAAATGTTGTCTTTTGTTGGACAAGAGGTTCATAAATGCTTCTCGTGTTTGGAAATATGTTTGACGCGTGTTGCTTTTTCAAACGCATGTTATAAGTGACTCAAACTCGCAGTGTTTTCAGATGGAGCAGCATTTACTACTGATCACAGAGCCATGCTTCACTGACAAGCTGCGCATAAAAAAAAAAAAAATAATCGCACCCTTTATGATTTCATAATTGATTGCACTAAGCCAAATGGTTTAAGTGTGAATTCAGGGTAGTTTTGATTAATTGTGCAGCCCTAAAGTGGACTAAATGATTGAAGAATGCTGGTATACGTCTGTCATGTCACTGGAAGAGTTATGACATTCTGATTAAAAATGATGGTTAAAAAACAAAAGAAAAAAGAAACACACCATCTTTCAAAAAAATGGGAATGTATTAGAGAAATGTATTACATTTATTCAGCAAGGATGCATTAAACTGATCAAAAGTGAAAGTAAAGACTTTTACATTGTTTGAAAAAATTCAAAAAATAAATGCTGTTCTTTTTTTTTAACTTTCTAAGCATCAAAGAATCCTGGAAAAACTGCATCAAAGTTTTCACAATATTGAGCAACACAATGATTTTCAACACTGATAATATTAAATGTTTTTTGAGAACCAAATCAGCATATTAGAATGATTTCTGAAGGATCATGTGACACTGAAGACTGGAGTAATGATGCTGAAAATTCAGCTTTGCATCACAGGAATAAATTACATTTTAAAAAACATTAAAATAAAAATGAGTTATTTTAAATGGTAATAATTTCACAATTTTACTGTTTTTACTGTATTTTTGATCAAATAAATGCTTGGTGAGCATAAGAGACTTGTTTTAAAAAAAAAAAAAACTAACCCCAAACTTTTGAAAACCAGTGTAAGCATGGATGAATAACATGCCTTTAGAAATGAACTAGGGTGAATTTTCATTTCATGCTGACTTTAAAATCTTTGAAGTTAAAACTTACTTTTCTCAGGGATAATCAGAGGAAATTTCTTCACTATGGCCGTCAGAAGTTGTGTCATGTTCTCGATGTGCTCCGTACTGAGAGAGATTAACCATTTTTCATCAAATACGTTCACAAATATTACAAGCTTTCAACATTATAAAAAATTTAAATAAACTGACATTGAGCAGCAGTGGTGCCCCACAGCAACACAAGGTTTTATTTTTTTTAGTTGTGAGTTTGCAGACTAGATTGAATGTGATACGAGAGAAAGACTAGTAGTCATTGCAAAATAAAAAAGACAATAAATATATGACATCTTTCTCTTGTGTTTTACTCATTAGGTTGTAGTATCACAAGTTTGAACTGGTCAGAAAAATTGCTTGCTAAGTTACAATTGGTCTGAGCGATTAAAGAATTAACTAGTTATTCACTCCAGAAAAAGCAAGTCATTACTTTTAGTGAAATCTCAAACTCAAAATGTCAGCACTATTTTAAAGAATCTTTAAGATCAATTTTTTTTTAAAGTTTCATGACAATTACATCAGCATTATTGCTGACTGGTTGTTGCTATGACAACGTTTAATTAAAAAATTTGCAATGGTGAATGTGCATATCTGTGGGTGTCAATGACCATCTGCAGAAACAGAATCCTTAAGGAAACGCAGATATTCAGATCAGGACTGAGACACACATTGTGTGTGTGCTTCTTACTTGATGAGTTCATGTGTTGTAGATTCCATGCCCTGTTCTTCTTTAATAGCAGCTGTGTCTGTGGATGTAGGGGTTGTCACCAGGGGAGCAGAGGTGGGTGCTGAAGAGGCTGGAGCAGATGTTTGGGGTACTGGAGTCGTACAAGTGGAGCCAACCAAACCAGGTTCAGTTTTAACTATGTAACGTGACAAGCACAACAGAGGTAAAGAAAAAGTATGAATTCATTGGATTGAACATCTATACACGAATAATTCCTTGACGTCATTTCCACTGTATGAATGTGTGTGTGTCTGTATACGTCTTACCTTGTGCTACAGGTGTGGATGCTGAGGAAGCAGTTCCACTCATGGTTGTGTTGCTGCTAGATGCTTTAGCACCAGACGGCACAACTGAAACAAAACATACAGGTTTACTTTACCAGTCTAAAGTTTTTAGTTGGTAAGTTTTTTTTTTTTTTAATGCTTTTATTCAGCAAGGATGCATTAAATTGATCAAAAGTGACAGTAAAGACATTTATAATAGTACAAAAGATTTCTATTTTAAATAAATGCTGTTCTTTTGAACTTTCTATTCATAAAAGAACCCTGAAAAAAATGTATCACGGTATAAAAACAAACTGCTATGTCAGATTGCTGATTTCAAGCTTTTTCAGAGCAGCACTTTTTGGACATCCAGAAGTTTTTATTACTACACACTCAAGTAATTTTGGTTGGCCATTTAAAATTTCTTTCGGTCTATTTCACCCATCGAATAGCTTTACAAAAGCTATTGTAACAAAATGAACAGCAGAGAATGTGCCTTAGGAATATGATTGATATTGTATCTATGATACAGCTAACTAGGCCTGAAGGAAAAATCTTTTCTGGATAGTCCCGAATGAGTCAGAGGAACAAGGGTAAATTGACTTTGACTTTATTATTTTTGGATCATTAATAGACAAGCCATAATACAAGAGTATTCTATATTAGTCTGCAGTATTCATCTTTTATCTTGGTAATTATCTGCCACCTTGGATAAAAGCATCTGCTAAATGCATTAATTTAAAAATGTAAATCTGGGGTCATCTGGGATACCATTAGCACCAATAATTGCTTTTAGGTTTACTTTAATTGCTTCAAAGGCAACAAAAATTGCTTTTCTGATCATGGGAGACCAGCAGCAACACAATGTGTAGCCTTAAAGGGACAGTTTAACCAAAAATGAAAATTCTGTCATCATTTACTCACCTTTAAGATGTTCCAAACCTGTATAAATTTCTTTATTCTGCTGAACACAAAAGAAGATATTTTGAAGAATGTTGGTAACCAAACAGTTGAAGGTAGCCACTGACTTCCATAGTAGGTAAAAAATACTATGGAAGTCAATGGGGTCAGTCAAATCTCTTTTTACCAACATTCTTCAAAATATCTTCTTTTGTGTTCAACAGAAGAAAGGAATACAGGTTTGAAACAGGTGAGTAACTTGAATAACTAGATTGGGTGGACTATGTAAAGTACTAAATAACTAAATCTGTTGCACGGTGATGATATAGTGTCTATCGATAAAGATTTTGCTATATTGTAGTATGTAAATAACTATATTTATATTTACTATATATTATCTGGAAATAAAATTTTTCATTTTGTGAACTTACATTTTGTTCATAATGGCCAGCCCTAGTGCTAATTTAGTGAAAACCATCATTCCGACATAACTAAGGTGACATTTAAGTGTTTTTTTATGTTCTGATTCATACAGTTCCTGTTGTCTTTCATAGATGTTAAGAGCACTCAAGCCTGCTATTTCTCAATTACTGAATCCTGTAATCTCTCAATTACTTTCTTCCTTACTCATATCCCTCTCTATCACTATGACAACAGCTTGCATATTGTTACAGGAAATGGCCTGTCTTCCTGCTCTGATGTACTGATGTACTGTATTCATTCAACAATAAATAAACCAAACTGAGGCAGCTTCTACTGCCATAGTGCCACACAGATCAATCTAAAACAAAGCTAGCAAACAGGTAGACAGAGCGCAAAATGAGAAAATGAAAACCATATCTCACAGGAGAGTATCTCTGAAGCTCTTTTCACTTATTACTGTCATCGCTGATTAATGCTAAACAAAAACAAACATCTCTGATAAATACAATCTGGCAGGCTTAACATGGCTGACAAAAAATGTCAGTCCATGAAGGCTGGCAGAATTAAAACTCCACAACCTGAAACAGTCCATCACAACATGCAAGATCACCTTGCTTAAGATCACAAATGTGATTAATCATGGATCAAAACCTACAATCTTTAGGTTATCAGCCTTGATCTACAACCACAAGTCACCTCTCTAGGTTTTGGAACAGAGATTATGTGTCAAAGTAGTTAACTAGAGCATGAAGTTGAAAATAAGAAGTCTAACTTGAAAATATTACACAGACTCATAGCCTTCAGGACTGTAGAGAACAGGAGTGTGAGTAAGGCTGTGTGGGTATCAGAGGAACTGGGTGCTGTTACCTTTGCCAACAGGCATCAAGATAGTCTGCAGTGCCGAGGACCCACTGCCCACACTGAGCTGCTTCAGCTGATTGGCTGGGATGGTGAGAACCGTCTGCTGGGAACTGGACTGAGCTGGGTGCAACTTCAACATACCTGCAAGTGAAGAGAATCATATGTGAACAAAACTGCAGCCACAAATCTCAACAAAAGATGCAATTCAAGCTATGGATAGATGAACTTTATGGCAATTAATTCAGAGAAGGGGTGGACAGCTTGCATTATCCAAAAATATGCATTTTTCATTTTTCCATTCACGAATCATGATACAGTTACTGTAATATGCGAAGTTATAAGACTGTTACATACTACCCACCCCTAATTCACTGTGTTGAGAAATATTTATTTCACTCCTGAATCTAATGGCCATTCAGTCACCAGATTACATTTTACGTAATTACATTTGGGATCTGTGAGAGCTTTAGCGGTTTGTCATTCTAAAGGTGTGGTCATATTACCGAAATTTTGTGTGCAAAAAAGGTCCATTGTCTACTGTCAATAGTGCAGCGATATATGAAGCACAGCTCACAAAGAAGTCACTTTCAAACCAAGCAGCTTTCTGTTGGTCAATGCTGCAAATTCGCATCACCAATTTGAACCAGTTGTGAAATCTGCGTGGGGAAATCTTTCACCCTCATGCGAAATTCCAGATGATTTGGATTTCTATTAAAATTGCTGGATTTTGCTGGCGAAAACTGTAAATGTGGTAAATGTGACTGCACCTTAAAGGATTAGTACACTCCAGAATTAAAACCGCCTGATAATTTACTCAACCGTATGTCATCCAAGATGTTAATGTCTTTCTTTCTTCAGTCGAAAAGAATTGAAGGTTTTTGAGGAAAAGATTCCAGGATTTTTCTCCATATAGTGGACTTTAATGGGTTGAAGGTCCAAATGCTGTCTTGTAGCTGTCAGGAGAAAAGAAAGCTGATGCTCTCCGTACGTTTTTCCATCGTCTCCATTGCGTTTATATGTAAAATGCGCAAGCTTATTTTGTGGTTAAAAAAGTATATACATTTTTATTTATTTAACGATCGGTTCGCTTAATTTCTTTTCGACTGAAGTAAGAAAGACATGAACATTTTAGATGACATGGGGGTGAGTAAATTATCAGGAAATTTTAATTCTGGATTGAAGTAATCCTTTAAGGACAAAATATTTGGCAACTCTGGCAAGCAGATGACTGGTTACCTGAGATGGTGGCAGCAGTTTTCCCACTGAGCGTTCCTCCACCAATCAGTGATGCTGCAGTAACCAATGAGGGGCTGGAACTTTTTGACCCGCCCACAACAGACGACCCCGCCCCCTTTGACAGACTGATGAGAGGCATGTTGACGGTTTTAGCGACTGTGACTACGGCTCCAGTGCCAGAGGCAGAACTCTTTGCTGTGTTGGCGGCAGAGCTAGCGCTCTTGGCCGCACTGATCACCGCAGCTTGATTGGCAGCTACAAGCACAGGGTGCTGCGGTGGTGCTTTAGCTGTCTGAGGTAATGGCTGAGTGGAGGATGCTCCACTGGCTTCTGCTGACTGTACAGGAAAAAATATTAGAGGGACTGTAGATTGACAAAGTGGCTTGAATATATTAACTTTGTGACCCATGCACAAGAGCATCAAAGCAAGAGAATGATGGTAAGGATGGAGCTACCTACTACGTATGTCAATTCTCAGGTCAATGTGTCATGCCTTGTCAGACAATATAGAAAAAAGTTACATCCATTACCTGTTGAGAGGTTGGCGTGGAACTGGGAGTTGTTGGGGTTGAGCTTGTGGCAGTGATGACACCTCCAGTCATTCTCAGGGTTGTTGTGCCTGGTTTGTTCAGGTGACTTGCTGCGGCAGCTGTTACCATCTTCACTGAGCCATCTGACAGCTTCACCTGAGAACCTTGAGACCCACCCACCACCTGTCAATCAAACATTAAGAGAAAGAAGTTGAAAACCCCCAAAATACATATATAAGAAGCCAATTTAAACAGATTGAGCCTCAGGCCCTGTGTCCACCTGGTATTGAGATTTGTTTTGGTCAATCGGATCACAAGTGGACGATGCTAAATACAGGTGTAAATGGGGTGTAAAAAGTTTTGAGCTTGTCCACTTTCTACCACTTCCAGAGGTATAGGCGAAAACACATGACCGTATTGCTTTTGTAGTGGAAACGCTTATGTGGTCGAATGCGTTCGAACTGCCACTAAAGTCCGCCTACTGACTTAGTAAATATTATGGAGCACTAGTCAGATGAGATTTAAACATTGTTGACTGAAGACCCAAGTTTGGCTTGAAGATGAAAAACGTACCAATCACAATGTTCTCTCACCATTCTGGGCTTGTGGCTGTCTGGAGAAAAGAAAGCTGATGCTCTCTGTATGTTTTTCCGTCTTCTCCAAGCATTCATATGTAAATTGCGCAAGCTTATTTTGTCCATTAGATCAAAAGATCTGTAAAAAACCCATACATTTACCGCCCATAGTCCCTCCTCTCAAAGAAATCAGGACAGAAGTGGTAGAAAGTGGACAAAAGAAACAGATTAAAATATCAGGTGTAAACGGGTATGTGTCTCCCTCATCCACTTGTGATCCGATCAACCAAAACGTAATACCAGGTGGAAAAAAGGCCTTAGACTTGCATGTAATGCATTTAGATTTAATGCACTGTTCACAAAAACAAGTGCAATGATTTAGCAAGAAGACTTGTTTCTCACACTCATTCTTGGATGTTCAGTTCCTAAGGCCCATCTCGTTCCTTTTAATATTCCTTCTCTCTCTCTTAAGTACACAGCAAATACCCTTCAAACACAAATACTCCACCACGACCTCCAGAGTACTCAAGTATGTCAGGTGCTGAACGATATGTATAATCATTTTACTGTACGCGAACAATTTCTAGCAGGTCTATCACACCAGAGGTAAAGGATTGATTTACTTGTGCTGAAGAGGATAAGAATTATAATAAAAAAATTATGAGCAGAAATCATGGTGCCCTATGTGCTGCACTTTATGATGAGAATAATGAGGGTAAGATTCAAATTGATAATTAACAAGAAGAAAGGTAGCAAAATAAGGAAGGAAGGAAAGAAGGAAGAGAGGCATATGAGCGTGTGTTTACAGGTTGAATTACAGCTCAAATGTCAGCTGCAGGCATACTCATTAGCCTCTATCTGATAATCAGGACACACACACACACATAGAAAGGGCTCTAGAGAGTGTGAGCTCTTCAGAAGAGGCGTTGTGTAACACTAATGAAAGTGCAGCAAGTGGAAAAAAAGAAAAAAGATAAAGAAAGATCAATGAGATGGAGAGAGAGCGAGAGAAAGCAAGAAATCAATGATGGAGAGGGAGGAAATAATGGCAAACCCCTGAATACGTTTGCTTTTATACAGTAGCTAAACTGATCCCACTCCTTCTGGGTCACTGTGAGTGTGTGTGTTTTAACATTTTATTTCTTTATTTTATTAAAGCTAACTATGACTGTTTTAGCAAGAGAAATTAATGTGCTGCTGAATTCATCTCAGTGTTTTCTGCATCTCTATCTACAGACCCACAGAGATTATATTTTGAATTGTGAGCTTGTATGCTGAATGTAATTAAAAGTTAAATGGGGTCAGATACTGTGAAATAATGGCAAAAGATCTTTCAAATGTATTACCTTGCATGCAAAAACAAACCTACAGCATGACCTAAACACTTGTCTATTATCCAATATGCTTCATCTATATTTATATAATAAATAAAATAACTTTAATATAAATTATTTTATATAATTTTATACTATAAAAGAAATTATAATAATAATTTTAACACTTATAATAATTATTGTAATACACATTGAATAACGTTAAATTACAAATCCCTGCAGATACAGTGCTCAGCGTAAATGAGTACACCCCCTTTGAAAGATAACATTTTAACCAATATGTCAATGAACATAAAAACAATTTCCAAAATGTTGACAAGACTAAGTTTTATATAACATCTGTTTAACTTATAACATGAAAGTAAGGTTAATAATATAACTTAGATTACACATTTTTTACTCAAATTAGGGCGATGCAAAAATGAGTACACCCCACAACAAAAACTACTACATCTAGTACTTTGTATGGCCTCCATGATTTTTAATGACAGCACCAAGTCTTCTAGGCATGGAATGAACAAGTTGGCGACATTTTGCAACATCTATCTTTTTCCATTCTTCAAGAATTTTAGAGATTGGATGCTGGATGGAGAGTGATGCTCAACTTGTCTCTTCAGAATTCCCCACAGGTGTTCAATTGGGTTCAGATCAGGAGCCACTGAATCACTTTCACCCTGTTCTTCTTCAGAAATCCAACAGTGGCCTTAGATGTGTGTTTAGGATCATTGTCATGTTGGAAAAGTGCACGACGACCAAGGGCAGACCAAGGGCTCTTTCAATATAGAGCAGTACATCTGTGAATTCATGATGCCATCAATGAAATGCAGCTCCCGACACCAGCAGCACTCATGCAGCCCCACATAAGGACACTGCCACCACCATGTTTCAATGTAGGCACCATGCATTTTTCTTTGTATTCCTCACCTTTGCGACGCCATACAGTTTTGAAGCCATCAGTTCCAAAAACATTTATCTTGGTCTCATCACTCCAGAGTATAGAGTCCCAGTTGTCTTCATCTTTGTCAGCATGGGCCCTGGCAAACTCTAGGTGGGCTTTTTTGTGCCTGGGCTTTAGGAGAGGCTTCTTTCGTGGACGGCACCCATGCATGCCATTCCTCTGCAGCATATGCCGTATTGTGTCACAGGAAATAGTCACCCCAGTTTGGCTTTCTACTTCTTTAGATAACTGCAGTGAACTTGCATGCTGATTTTCTTCAACCCTTCTCATCAGAAGATGCTGCTGTCGAGGTGTTAACTTCCGTGGACGACCTGGATGTCACTGTGAGATGTTTTAAATTTTTGTACCACTTTTGCTACAGTATTCTGACTGATAAGTAAAGCTTTGCTGATCTTCTTGCAGCCTTCACCTTTCTGGTGTAAAGAAATTATTTTCTTTCTCAGGTCTTGTGACATTTCTCTTCCATGTGGTGCCATTGCTGACAGCATGAAATGGGAAGGGATTTTAACACCCTTTTATAGTCAACTGTCTGCTGGACACCTGTGTAATGAATAATTAGACTCACCTGTGGTTGAATTCATGTTAAATTAGACATTTGTAGTCTAAAATTTAGCTTTGCTCCAGAGACTTTCTAGCCTGACTACGTCAGACTTCCTACTTCCGCTCAATTTCATTTCGCTTCTGTACTCAGTCTGATACAGCGTCAGAGCTTTGTGTTTGCCACCGGTCTGGAAACAGCCGGGCCAATCAACGAACAGAGGGCGGGCTGAGAGCCGTGACGTAGATGCTAAGCGCCGAGTTTTACATTGTAGGTTAGAGAAATTGAAAACCGAAACGACCGCGGAAATGGGAAACGAGACACGGGATGCAAACTTCGGGATGCATTAACTTCGCATAATCTGCAAAAGTCGTTTACAGCCATGTTCACTCCGGTATTTCGCTCACATCATCATGTGTTTACAACAGGTTTACGGTGGAAGTTCAATCATAGATTTGAGTTCGATGCATGATGTCTGTGCTTCGATGCGGCTGTACAGGCGGATAACATACGTCATAACTAAACGTATCTGATTGGCTTACGGGTAACCAATGATTTTAAACTTCAGACAAGCGTCCCCTAGCGAGAGAGAAAACACTTCTCTATTATGCCATTCCAGACTCTGTCTACGAAGCAAAGTGAAGTAGCAGAGTCTGGTATTACCAGGCTAGAGACTTTCAGTGGGGTGTACTCATTTTTGCATCACCCTAATTTGAGTAAAACTGAAAAATGTATAATCTAAGTTATATTATTAACCTTACTTTCATGTTATAAATTAAACAAAACTTAGTCTTGTCAACATTTTGGAAATTGTTTTTGTGGTCATTGAGATATTGTTTAAAATGTTACTTTTCAAAGGGGGTGTACTCATTTACGCTGAGCACTGTATATAACTATATAAAGTAGAGGGGAAAAACAAAGAAAAATAATTTCACAGATATTATTAAATCCTTACTTTGTTACAAACCTGAGCCAAAATGGCTGCCTTCTGTCCTGCTGTGACCCGAATGGCTTGTTGAGTACTGGAAGCAGGACTCGATGCCACATGACCACCAGAGCTCTGTTTTCCAGAGCCCCCTGGTTGGCCAACCAAAAATGTGCCCTGAAAATCAATAGTGACTTTGTCAACGTAACACAAACTGACAGGGAAAGGCTTATGGGATGTGTGTGTTTTTGACTGGACATTGCTTTGGACAACAAGAGCACATACTGAGCTAAACACATTTAATAGAGGTCATTTGTAGAGTAGTGCAAGAGTTACTGTGCGAACAAAGTAAAAGTACGAGTAAGATTTCAAATTATAGTTGTTTAAAGTGAACTAAATAGTATGTCAGAATCCATTCTACAGAGTTAGTGTGTGTCAAAAGCTTGACTTTAAACAATTTACAGCAAAGACTATTACCTGTGGAGTCTGTTTAAGGATGTAAGAAGTATAAGATAAATTGGAAGGCAGGCTGCCAGACCCTGAGGAACCACTAGAGGAATGCGACCCTCCAGAACCAGAACTCTGAGACTGCTGGCCTACAGACAGAGACAAAAAAAATTAGATTAATGAGACTAAAACACTAGATGTAAACAGGTCTCAATGTGTCTCCCTTGACTACTTATGATCCGATCGCCCAAAACATATCTTAATACCAGGTGTAAACGGATCCAGAGAGACAATGATAGCTCCCAAGTCCCGTGATACATGTAGCGTGTCAGTGTATGTCTGACCTGCGCTGTGTGAGGCTCTCAGAATGGCTCCCTGTGGGATCAGTAGCAGTTTGCCCTTGCCCGATGGGTTCTTGCTGTTCGTGGTCAGGTAGAGTTTGGTGCCTGGAGGCAGATTGGCCAGGTTTGCCAAGTTATTTGCTGGCAGCTGGAGGGTGGCCATAACTAAAAAATAAAAATAAACACAAATCACAAAAAACAAACAAACAAACAAAAAAAACATTACAACAAAGATAATCATATTATAGCAGTAAATAGTACAGTATTAGAGAATGATGTCTGAATAAGGAAAAAGAGACTAGGGACGTTTCAGTAAATATCAACTTGACCTTTTCCTCAATGAAAGTAACTGTATGGCTCTGAACCATATTAACTACTTTCATGGTGTTTTTGTCCTTGTCAGCACATGGCGGCTATATGTTTTCATTTCATGGGAATAGCGTGAACTACTATTCAAAAGTTTGGGGTCAGATTTTCTTTTGAAAGAAATAAATCATTTTATTAAAGGGTTAGTTCACCCAAACATGAAAATTTTCTCATTATCCATGTGTCAGGTCAGAGTTCACTCTTCCACCGCAAATTGATGCATACGGTCGACTGGCGGAAGCTAGTTATTTGAGATTATAAAGTTTTAAATATGGATATTTTTCTTACAAAAACCCTTTGCCTCGCTTCAGGATGCCTTTATTAACTCCCTGGAGCCATATGGATTATATTTATGATGGATGGATGCATTTATTTTTGGCTTCAAAATTTACATTTACAATTTATATGTTACATTTATTACATTTACAATTTATATTTATATTAAAATAATGAAATAATGAAATTAATGAATTTTGTCATTTAAATATATTAAAAAACAAAAAAGTTATTTTAAACTAATAATATTTCACACAATATTAGTGTTTTTACTGTATTTTGAATGCTTTAACGAATGGCGAGCATTAGACTTCTTTCAAAAACATTAAAAAAATATTAATAACTTTTCAACATTGATAATAATAAGAAATATGTTTCTTGAGCACCAAGAATATTAGAATGATTTCTGAAGGATCATGTGACACTGAAGACTGGAGTAATGATGCTGAAAATTTAGCTTTGCGTCACAGGAATAAAATACATTTTAAAATATATTAAAATATGTACATTTATTTTAAACTGTAATATTATTTAATATATTAAATGAAGTACACTACCCTTTTCTTTTGTGCTTCATGAAAGAAAATATACGAGATGAGTAAATAATAATAATAATAATAATAATAATAATAATATATATTTTTTTGCTGAACCGTCCCTTTAAGGGTCAAAAAACTATTTTTGTTGCCGTGCAACCTCTATTGACATTATATGTGTGGACTCATGAGACAAAAAGTGTAGAAGATGAGCCTGTACAGAATATAGCAACAAAGCTTAAAGTCTATTTCATATACCAGTAAGACAAGCTTTCAATACACATCCACATATGGGTGCTTTTAAAATTAATCAAACTAAATCCTGTTCCCCCTGTGGCAGCAGGGAGATACAAGTGTCAGACTGAGTAATGGCAATCCCTAATGGTTTATTCAGTGCACTGGCACTGCAGTACAGCCACACAAACACTTAGATTAGCAGTGTGAAATTCCCCTCTCAGCACAACATCTGATCAACCTGACAAACACTTCTTCAAACACACAAACAAATGTTTTCACACACGCTGCTATTCTGAACATCTTAATTAGCATCCCTGGCAAGACAAATGCTTTCTGAACTTTGCACACATATACACACTTCATCTTCAAAAAATGACTACATACACAATTTTACTTTACAATTCAGACACATTCATACATCTGAACAAATCACAACCTCCCACAGTGAAATCTCATTGAAATATCATTAGATTACAACTTTGTGCAGTGTTTTGTTTTCAGCGAGGACAGAAAAACAACCTGATGCTGATAACTTGTCACGTCACCCCTGGTTAAGATTAGTTAGGCAATTCATTTTGACTTGTTAAAAAGAAAGACACAGCATAGTAGAGATCAGCCAAACTATATGAGTTACTTTATGGCATGATGAGGGTCAAGAAAAAGTGTATGAACTCTGACCTCCACTCTTGCCACTTCCTCCAGACCCACTTGCTGCTTTGGTAACAGCATGCACCTGCTGTCCCACAATGCTGCTTGCACCGCTGCCTCCTCCACTGACGATCGCCTTAGCGACACCCTGTGCTACCACTTGCTTTTGTCCCACCACCTTGGACACAGAGGGGCTGGACTTGGCAACCAAGATCTGCCCGCTGCTCATGGAGACCTGTTTGACGGCAGAGCCCAGTGGAATCCCCAACACCTACACAAACACATACACACACACACACACAGTTACTCTGCATCTGGAAAAAATTGCAACACAGAGCTATCATAAACCAGTCGACTCACTATGCACTTTTAAAAAGTAGCTCAAAACACATTTGTTCACTGGGGCCTTTCCTTGATTTATTTTTATCATTGTATTGTTTTATCTTATTTCCATTATGTGTGTATGTTATGTTCTGAGAATTCACACATGTATTTCTCTTCTGTAAAGCACTTTGTAAACACTGTTTTTAAAAGGTGCTATAAAAATAAAGCTTTACTTATAAACATACATTAAAAGTAAGACTTTTGGTCTCCTTTTGGTACAAAAAGCTCATATTTTTAAAATTAAGTATACTTCCATTTAAATGTTTGGGGTCAGTAAGATTTTTATATATTTCTGAAGGAAGTCTCTTATGCTCACCAAGGCTGCATTTATCTAATCAAAAATACAATATTATTTTTATTAAAAGAAATATTATTAAAGAACAGTGTTTATTTGAAATAGTAATCTTTTGTAACATTAAGGATCTGGACATTTAACTGTAAATGGGCCAGATCGAGGAAATGTGTCTTTAACAAATTATATAGTTTATAAAGATCCCAAAGAAAATGGCTTGAATTCAAACATTGAGATCTGTGGAGTACTATTAAAAATATGGACTAAAGAGTCAAGAAATAAATGTTTAAGCCTCTACACTGTGTGCAGAATTATTAGGCAACTTGATTTTCTGATCATATTTTTTTCCAAGCACATTTTACCAATTCCAATCCACATCAATCTTAATAACTACTATTAATATTATTTTTAATCATTTATAAGTGATATATAATTGTTCATGAAGGCTGGAAATGCAAAATGCTTTATATTCAGGTGTGCAGAATTATTAGGCAGGTTTTCTTTTACAGGCAAAATGAGCCAAAAAAGACATTTAACTCAGACTGAAAAGTCAAAAATTATTAAATACTCATGAGAAAGATGCAATACTAATGCAATACTAGAAATTGCAGAGTTAAAGCATGACTAAGGGACAGCAAAATGCACATTGGGTCAGTGGGGTCATACAAAAACAGGTGGAAAAGAAAAGACACATGTTAACTGCAAAAGAATTAAGAATTAAGGTGAAGAATTAAGTGTGAAACCATCAGGAACCCTTTAGTCTCCAGCGCCACCATTTCCCAGAACTGCAACCTACCTGGAGTCTCCAGAAGTGCAAGGTGTCAGGATCTCAGAGACTTAGGTTAGCTAAAGAATCCTAAAAAATGACCCGCTCTTAATAAGAATCACAAACTGAAGTGTTATAAAATACATGAAGACTGGGTTTTTATAGGCCTTATAGACAGACAGCTTGAGAGTGACTTTTGAAGGACCAGCACCACATCCTCTTGTACCACTGTTTGAAGAATTTATCTTCCAGAATCCGGGTGTGGGAGTTCACTTTTAGTCCATCTCTTATCCTGAAATGTCCGTCTTGCAGAGATGGACTAAAAATGATCTACCAAAACTTACTGCCAGATTCTGGAAGATAAATTCTTCAAAAAACATGGGGCTACACCCAGCAAGGGGTGTAGAAAAACATGTCTTTTCTTTTCCACCTGTTTTTGTATGACCCCGCTGACCCAATGAGCATTTTGCTGTCCCTTGGTCATGCTTTAACTTTGCAATTTCTAGTATTGCATTAGTATTGCATCCTTCTCATGAGTATTTAATAATTTTTGACTTTTCAGTCTGAGTTAAATGTCTTTTTTGGCTCATTTTGCCTGTAAAAGAAAACCTGCCTAATAATTCTGCACACCTGAATATAAGGCATTTTTCATTTCCAGCCTTCATGAACAATTATATATCACTTACAAATGATTAAAAACAATATTAAGAGTAGTTATTAAGATTGATGTGGATTGGAATTGATAAAATGTGCTCGGAAAAAAAATATGATCAGAAAATCAAGATGCCTAATAATTCTGCACGCAGTGTATTGTAGAGTAAGAGAATTAAGATGTATTTTTTGCGCAGAATGGCGTAATGTAATGTAGATGGACAGTCTCTAAACAGGATGTACGAACGACTTTGACTCTCGGATGCTAAAAAAAGGCTGCCGTAAAGACACAAGTAGGACGTCCACAGAGGCACAATGACCTGAGATATGTTTAGACCGCATGACCGCATGACCACACTAGCGCACTCCAGTTTCAAAAACTCTCTCAAGACAGGACAGCCAGCATTGAACAAGGGATGGAACTATAGAAATACAGAACTGAAGTATGGAACTAGCTAGACATCAATTTTGGACATCATATGTGGATCGGAACAATCTCTGAGCTTTGATGCTCAAATGTTTTGGTTAGCAGCTCACTAGGTACTGAAATACAGCCAAAGAATGGAACAATCTGATTTTGGTTTTGTAACTGAACAGTCAAAACAACTATGAAACATAAATAGTCAAAATGAACATTAACATAATGGTAAAAACAAAACAAAAAAGTATAAATAAAAACCTTGCTGGGTGTAGCCCCTCCTCCAGCCCCCGCCCCACTCTGTTTCTGCGGTGTCATGGCTATCATGTGACCGCCCTTCACAGTCACATACTGTTGTTGCTGCTGGGATGTTGCTGTGGAGACGACCTGTTGCTGTGGTGACGGCTGAGTGGGCACCTCTCCTGGTTCTTGCTTGATTATAACCTTAAGACAAACAGACAGTCAGACAGAGAAATTTCATTACTGACACTGCGCGTGTCATATTACAGTGAGATGTGCACTGAAAAACCATCAGTTTGATTCACGGTTCAATTTGAACCAAGATATTATCGGAGATATTGGATGTGAGATCAAATCCAAAGTTAATTTAGTGAATCACAAATTCCCTTAGGTAAGATAAACACACGCTTCTCTGAGGGAGAAGCTGAACACTGAGATGAACTCTGTGAACTTGAGCGAGATTCACCTCTCCTTCCAGCAGCACAGAAAAATACAAACTTACATAAGCTGTGTCTCATTTCGAAGGCTGCGTCCTCTGGAGGTCGCATTTGACGGTCACATACATCATCGAGGCTGTCTCAGTTAAGAAAAGTAACAGTTGGATTGCAAAGTAAGTAAGAAATTACAGTATTTTACACTTCACAAGGAATAAGTCATTTTTATTAGTTACTTTTCTTAAATAAGACATCCTTGATGATGAATGCAGCCTACAAATGTGACTCCCGGAAGACGGAGCCTCCAAAATGAGACACAGCTACAAACTCTATTACATCACACAAAACGCACATCATTGTAGTCATATATCACTCATATATACAACGCTCATATTTAAAGACAAATGTTGTTCCTTCAAGAAACTACAGTGCAAAAAAATAGTTTGGAGACCTACTCATTCTTTATAATTAATTATTACTATTTTTAACACTTTAGTTTAGACAAACAATGAAGTCGTAAAGGGTTAGTTCACCCAAAAATTAAAATTCTGCCATCACTTACTCACCCTCATGCCATTCCATTCCGTAAGACTTTCATTCATCGTCGGAACACAAATGAAGATATTTTTAATGAAACAGAGCTTTCGGTCCCTTCATTGACAGCTATGCAACTGACACTTTGACAGTTCAGAAAGTTCATAAAGAGATTGTAATAGGGCTGCACAACGATTAATCGCGATTAAGCGTTTGCAAAATAAAAGTCTGTTTACGTAATAAATGTGTGTGTTCTGTGTATAATAATTATGTATACATAAATAAATACACATATGTATATTTAAGAAAAATTGTATATTTATATATAAAAATTTATATTTATATATAAAATAAAATATATTTAAATATATTTATTTATACATGCATATATTTCTTAAATTTATACATGTATGTGTGTGTATTTATATATACATAATTATTATACACAGAACACACACATTTATTATGTAAACACAGACTTTTATTTTGCAAACGATTAATCGCGATTAATCGTTGTGCAGCCCTAGATTGTAAAACTAATCCATATGAATTGAGTGGTTCAGTCCAGACTTGATCACTTCATAAGATGAACAGATTAAATCTAGGCATTTATTCACATAAACATTCATCAACTCAAACATCAATTGTGGTAAATGGAAGCTCAAGCATGTTCGCTTGATGTGCGAGAACCAATGAGGTTCATTCTCGTGTTACTCAGCACGTTTGAGCTTACGAAAGTACCAATGAGGTTTATTCTTATGTGTTACACACCACATTTGAGCTTCTGCAAGAGGTTTGTTCACACGTAAAGCAGGTTCAGTTGAGCTTCTGTTTATGTTCTCTGATCAATGTTTAAAAGTGAAAAGCCTAAATTAAATCTGTTCATCATATAAAGCAATCGTGTCTCTTCAGAAAATCTGGACTAAAATGCTCAATTCATATGGATTAGTTTTACGATCTTATTATGGACATTTTGTAGCATCAAAGTAGTATTTGCATAGCTGTCTACGGAGGGACAGAAAGCTCACAGATTTCATCAAAAAGATCTTTATTTGTGTTCCATAGATGAACGAAAGTCTTACAGGTTTGGAACGGCATGAGGGTGAGTAAATGATGACAGAATTTACATTTTTTGTTGAACTAATGCTTTAAGACTTCACTTTTACTCTAAAGAGTTAAAAATAGTAATAATTATAAAGAATGAGTAGGTGTCCAAACTATTTATTTTTTATTTTTTTAATTTTGAACTGTAGTTTCCTCAAGGAATTTTCATTTTTGGGTGAACTATCCCTATAATAATTAAGTAGTGATCAAAAATGTTTGAACAAATCAAACCTCTCTTATATTTTAACTTTTAAAAGTCATCACCCTCTGTCTAGATTCCAGCTCAGTACATAGTGCATTCTCTTAAGTTCATGAAGGGCATTCTGGGATGCTTTTTAAACAGTATTAAAAGATTTCACATGTATATTGGACATGTGATGGATTTATTCCTTCACTTTGTCATTTAAAGAAAAAAAAAAAAAGTTTAAGAAATTCAGCAAGGAGGCATTAAATTGATCAAAAGTGTCAGTAAAGAAATGTAAAATATTACCAAACATTGCCATTTTAAATAAATGCTGTTGTTTTGAAAGTTCTATTAAATCAAATAATTTAGAAAATATTAAGCAGCACAAATTTTTTGATAGGAAATGTTTCTTGAGCACCAAATCAGTAGAATGATTTCTGAAGGATCATGTGACACTGAAGACTGGAGTAATGATGCTGAAAATTCAGCTTTGATCACAGAAATAAATTACATTTTAATATATATATATATATATATATATATATATATAAACTAAAAAGTTCATTTAAATTAAAATAATATTTCACATAATATTAGTGTTTTAAACGTATTTTGAATGGGCACATAAATGGTGAGCATAAGAGACTTCTTTTAAAAACCTTTAAAAAAAAAAAAAAAACAGACACAAGCACAAATTATTTTTGATTTTTCTGAAGAAACATCTGTTTCCTCCCACAGTATATCCACAACACATCTGTGTTTGTGTGTGTGTGTCCTCTGTACAGCTTGCGCAAAAGCAGCAGCATCACGCCACAGATAGATGCCCCATTTTAAACCCTCACACACACACAGCTGCAGCAGACCGCTTACTGCACCGCCTGGCAGTACCTATTAATAACTACCGGTGTTAATTTAGCCCGCAGTGTCCAGAAAACATTGAAACACCCTTAGAGAATAACCCAGATAGAGAGAGAAAGAGAGAGAGATCATCACCTAATTTCAGTGCGTTTCTCATCAGTTCAACAGAAGGACAGACAACCTATTACTGCTTTATGTGTCGGTATGATTTAGTCAAACACCATCTTTTTACTTTGTAAAACAGCAGAACAGCAGAGCCCATATTAATACAGCTCTAAAACACAATGACAGACAAATGAATTCCTATTTAGGAGTGCCTTCCTCTTACAAGCTCCATTACAGCTCTCTCTAAACACAAATGGGTACTGATTCATCATGTCAATCTTCCTGAAGGGGAACTGATTGTGCCACATTGTTTTCAACTGCCTGTTTTCAATCTGTATTTTTCAATTATAGGTGATTTAAACTACAATACCCACATAATTTCTACTGATATTCTATTCTCATCCACCCACCCTTCACTTCAGTCGCCTAGTAGAAGCAAGAGAGAGATGCTCACCGCTATGCATGGTAATAAATCAAGCCAGATAATGAAATAAAAGACTGCTAAAGGGAAGCAAAATACACGCACACTCAGAGTAGGTAAATTCTTCTTCAGGAGTCCTAATCAAATGGCTGGACTTCAGCAGTAAGACTGCAAACTGCAATAAAAGCTGGGTTGCATTAAATAAATCCATACACTATGAGAGAAACATATACACTTTCAGTCTCACCTTGACGCCAGAGGACAGGAAGCTGCTGGTGTGAACTTTAGGAGCAGGTGAACGAGCACCATGGGCTGTGCTGCTCTGCTTGGCCGATGGACTGCCTGGGATGAACATGAAAACAGCAGATATAACAAATAGATATGACACTTCATCTGACAAATAACCCATGTTTAATGGAAGTATGTGTTAAAGTCGCGATGTAACATAAGAAGTGGAAGCAGCGACCTTTTTTTCTGTATTGTAATTTTCATTTTTGTGTGAACTAACCCTTTAAGATTTTTTCTCAGAGGTTGACAAACTTTGGCACATACAGGTTTTTTGTCTGCATCTTTGTGCACAATGGAATTGTGAGTTACTCTGCAGATCAGTGTTTAACCTAAATGTCTTAAGACTTCAGCTCTGCTCTTCTGTGCTCAATTTCAGTATATCTGTGTGAACCGAAAAAAACAAAGCAGTTTATTTACTCCAAATCTCATAATGCATAATCTCCCAGGATGGTTGGCATGCTGCTTCTCCAGATTCACAGCCTGATTTTCACAAGCTCTATTCTCCAGTAACACAAAGACAGAGATATTATAGCTCAAGACACGCATGCGGTGATTTTGTGAAGCTACTCTGACAATCTCTGAAAATTCAAGTCAAATTCATTTCCATTCAATTAGGAAAAGCAATAAAAATGACAACAGTTGTCATACTGTTATTTCATTTTTATAAGGTGATTTTCATTAAGGTGATTTTCGAACCAAACGATATCATAATTCATAACGGGAAATGTGTTATATAAAACGCAGCAGTGTTTGATTCTGCGAGTGAGCACATTAGTTACTGCAGTTGAAACCCAACACAAAAGATCGCCTCTTCATCTAAAAATGTTCTTCTCCGTGCAAGAATGCTGTCCCGACAAAGCCTTGATTCCCACTCTGCCGCGGTATAACATTCGTATAGTGTTTGCATGTGTCTTGACTCTTGACACATTTAGCCTACTAGACAGTGTTGGGTGATCCAGAAAGAGAGCATGTTTGAATTTACCACAACATTAATGAGAATGTAGTATATAATTTAACCGCTGGAATGATGGCTACATCCGTATAGTATGTCTCGACAGAAACAAATAAAGACACAATAAGCCCATGGAGTGAACTTGTCAATCATCTTGATGGATGACGGAGGGAAAACTCTAACCAATAAGAGGACAGTTTTACTCGCATGTGATTTGCATAAACATATTTTGGTACACTTTATGTTAACTTGTGAAAGAGAACCGAACCAAGAAGAAAATGCAACATTGTATCAAATTAAGTCCCTAACTAACAATCTATAGTTGTGAAAACACCCTAAAATAGGTTTACTCATCTTCATGTAATACAGATACATTTTCCCAGTAGAGGATTTTAATCTCTAGGCAATGCCTTAATAATTCATAAAAGCATGTAGCAGAATATTTTATATGTGGATGTTAGTTTTAACTCAAAGCAGCTGTTTCTTAGATGTTCAGACTTCATTAACGCCTCCTTTTCATGTCATTGTATAAATTCTGCATAATATCAGAACACAGCAGAGTCATAAGAGATTGGTTGTGTTTTGAAACCTAGTGAGATGCATACAAAAACAGCTGTGATGAGCTCAAATGTTATAACCAAGTGTCTACTGTACCTAGATAGCATTTTAGAGCATCAAAGGCTTATTTTCAGTTCAAGCATCAAACATATAAAGCATTTTGCCATCACAGGAACATTCAAATAATGCATTTTTGGTCATTACAGTATTGTTTGAACGCTGATTTTGAGTGTCCTACCTATATTCCAAACATTCTACTATGAATGCTAATGCACCTATGAAGTCCCACAATGCTAAATAGGCAGCCTATTTGGTTTTGAAACACAGTAATTTTCTAAAGCCTGAGAAAAATGACAACTATGATTTCTACATTCATGGGGTGGTAAAGTGTAGAGTTTTGAGTAGTATTTCTATGTCTGCTTTTAATATGTCCATAATGGTCACTATGTTGCTTTAGAACCACAGCACAGAGCTCTGACCACCCACACACACTCATCTTCCCTGAGAGCATGTAGGTGTGTTTGTGTGGAGGTTTGTGTGTGCTGTAAAGATGTTGTGTCAGAATGCAGTTATAGGCGATACAGCATATGCGAGAAGCACATCAGTTGTGCAGCGATGGAGGTGGAATTGTTCTCCACACACACACACACAGTAATGTTACATCAACTGCATACTCCACACACTCCTAAACTCTCAGTGATGTGGTCGCTATGGCAACTTGCTTTTATGATGGCCTGCAAACCCACAGCATGAGTCATGGGAAAGAGTAAAGCACAGAAAGTGTGTGTGTGAGAGAGAGAGAGAGAGAGAGAGAGAGAGAGAGAGAGAGAGAGAGTGTGCGAGAAGGATAAAGAAAAAGAACTGAAGGGGGAACTTGTACTTTTTGATTTGTCTTCATCATTCACTCCTGACACTCTCACAAAGTGTCCTCCCCATGCGCGATGCGACAAATTTCAAGTAAAAAGTAATTTCATTGTCCTTTCTAAAACCAGAACATTGCTGCAAAGCAACAAAAATAACAGCCAACCAGAACTTTTTTGATGCTGAACATAAGGGGATAAAACAGAAACCCAGTGACCAACATCTTTTTGGATACAAATGATATGATTCATTGTGTGCGAAAAGCGACTGTTGGGGTGTTGGAGAGAATGTACCTGTAGCTGCAGATGCCGACGTAGCCATATTAATGACTTGTCCTGGTTTATCCACAATAATATAGGGGTTATTTATGACTGATGGGCTGGACTTCATATGAACTGGTGTGGAGGACGATGTCCGGGGAAGAGGAGAGTGACTAGGGGTGGAGATAGGAGAGCCTGGAACACAAAAATGTTGTTTCTGTAATTAGATTTACAGAGTGATCCTCGTAAATTTCTCACCGTGAGAGTTAAACAGACTATAAATCCATAATGCATTACAGAACAGTTTCATATCTTTTCTATGACCTGATTTTTCTTGTCTAATCTTTTTATGGCAAGCCAACTGAGTATGCCGTTTAGGGTGCTTCTCAATCGTAAGGATTCTTGAAAGGCAGCCTTTGTTTCGCATCCTGCATTCAGCTGAATTTGAAGGATGCACAGGATGTATCACCCACAATCCTTTGTATACATTCCCCTTCACAAAAATGAGTTGGTATTGAGCTTGTCTGAATTTATTATGAAATTTAAGGCAAAAATAATGTTTTCGAACTTCAAAGCATAGATGTTATCTTATGTTTTGGTGTAAATTACTCACTTAACACTAAACTGCCAATAATGTAAGTCACTGGGAGATTACAGATGGCTGTGATTCATTGTATTGCATTAATGCAAAGCTTTATTACAAAGAAAAGTTTTCCAAAATTAAGTTTTATTAGTATTTACATGTTGTGATGGTGGGAGAGGGAACACGTATGACGGAGCCATGCGCACTTATTAGACTGTCTCATTCTAGCATTTAATGCTGAGGAGGACTCGAGCCTACAAGCCTCTGAAGGATTGAACTAGGCAGGACGCAGCCTCGGTAGGATGCAGCCTTCCATTTGAGAAGCACCCTTAGAGTGTCCTTGAAATGGCAAACTCAAAACTGTTTGGCTGGGTTTACACAATTTGAATATACAGCTTTTAATGGGAATCACAGTCTTTTGCCTTGAAAAGTCAAATTTTTGCCTAGAACTGTCAAAGTTTATGGGTTTCACTGAATCAAACTCTTAGTTGTAAGTAAGAGATACAATTGGTAGTTTAGTTATTTTGCATGCTAATCAAATGGCCCATTCCTGTCTAAAGCTGCCTTTTCATCATCTCCACACAACCAAATGATATTCTATTCAAACCTATGAGCATGAGGTGAGAGTTCTTCCACTACAGTGTTATTCCTTAAACACTTTACCTATAAAATGGATGAATAATTATGTCAGAAATAATTATTTTATCATTATTTACATTGATTAGTCCTTGAAGGCCTATGTTTTTCTTTTAGACATATTGGAAGACATTTCTTTTGTGTGGATATCTTCATATATTCATTATTCATTAATTTTACCATGTTAAATAAGTGGAGGAATGGCTGCTTCACTATCAATTAGAATGTTTAATTTGACTTCCACTAGGGGGAATAACACAACAATTGTACGCAAATGCCAGAGACAGTGGAAAGGCGGCATAAGTGGGTGGTTCTTTACAAGAATAAGATGCAATGTGGACCACACTTTATAAAAACGAAGGTCTTGCAAGGCAAGACTAAGAACTCCTCTAAGATCCGCTGTCACACACTGACAGCAAATCTATAATGCATTACAGAGGAGTTTCACAAGTTTCTGACAGTCTCCTTTTCTCTAGAAAATCGAAACCGCTAGCAGAAAAAAGCCAGAGCAACATGAAAGTGCATGATTTTACTGCTTGCATTTCAACTCTGCTCTTCTCCACCTTCTTTGTGCACCTGTGAGACTCACCAGAAACAATCTTGCAGCTCATCGTGATCGGCTGGAATGATTTCCCGGGTGATTCAGCAGGACTGGGAACTTGCCCTTGTGGAATGATCTTACAGCTGGCCGTGATTGGCTGAAAGGCAGAGTTTCCGTGGGAACCAAGGGTGATTTTCTCAGACCTATTTGACTGTGAAGTTCGTTCAGAACATGAAGAACGCATCGACTCACTCTTGACCGTGACACCTGGAACTGAGGGGGAAATGAGAAAATAGAGGGATTTTTAAGATTCTAATCAACAGATTTAATCAAGAAGTCATTTACACACATATAACTTCAAGAAGTATCATTAGGAAACAGCTTAAGCTGTTGTCACAAACACAAAATGCAATTTCACACAAGTGACTTCGGAAATGAAGGTATAGTCTGGGAAAAAAAAACGTATTTTTGGCACAGCTTCCACTGCTAATGCAATAAAGTGCATACATCCTACTAATCCTCTTAATCAAAATAATCCAATTTTAAAGAGGCAGCGGAAGACTTTATAATTCTTTTGTGTGATTATGTGGCAGTCTGTGAGCTGGACAAGCATTTGTGTATGTTTTGTCTACCTCTTTCTGAGCTGGGTTGATCATCATGAAGGTGCTGCGAGGGAGAGGAGTGCCGCCGAGAGCCCTGGGTAACTGTGGAGGAGGAGGAGACGGATCCGCCCGCAAACGGCAGATGAGAGGAAGATGATGATGATGAAGATGAGGGGGCAAAGGGGATGAAGTCGTCGCCCAGTGAGTTTCTGTGGAGCTCAACATCCACCACCTTTGGGAAATAAGACAGAGAAACTGAAAAAATGGCATTTTAAAGATAAATCAGATATATTTGTTACTTGCAATAAACATTGTCATTGCAAAATCATTTTATAACTATAAAACCCCTGCACGCTTACTGTGTCCAGTTTGAAAAGTAATTTTCTGCTCTCTGAGTTCTGTAGTTTAAAACAAAACCCTACATCTTTCATCATTTTTTTTTCCTTTGTGTAAACTGACCTACTACACACCTTTTATTACACATACTCTGGAAAATCATTTACACAGTTTAGCATTTAATTGCGCATGGACAAAAACCAGATTTGATTTAATTTCTTCCTTTGATACAAGTGATAACAATAAATCTTCATTGGACACATTCACCCATATAGTTCATTTACCTGACTGACACTTGCATTCCCACACCAACCAGAACTCCAGTTTTGTGCTTGCCATCCATCATCTTGTAGACTGACATTTTCATTACTATATTCACAATTGAAACCTTAACTTCTCTTCTTAGCCCATTTAGATAAATGACATGTGCCCCTTCTTTAAACTGATAATTATCTGTGATCATTTGCAGACACTTATACACAATGTTCTCACTCTATGAGAGTGCCTTACAGTCCAGAACTCAAACCCTTCAACACATTTTGAGTCCCTAATAACACTCTGTATCAATGAGGTGATCTGATATAATTCTGCACATTTGTGTGCATAACCTAGAATCTGCTAAATGCTCAGTTTTTTTAATAAAAACTGAATTTTGTTTTTTTTTATTTAGTAGTGTATTGATGAAACTATAACATAACATATATTTACATATATTCCAGAAGACAATATAATACCTGAATTTACACATCGTGTTACAAAATGTATATATACTGCTTCTTAATATTGTGTGTTGCTTCCTTGAGCATTAATGCATGATTGTAGCCTTTTGTAATAGTTGTGCTACTGCAGGGTAGTACGGAATAAAAAGAAAACACAGTTTTAAAGGGTTAGTTCACCTCAAAATGAAATTTCTGTCATTAATTACTCACCCTCATGTCGTTCCAAACACGCAAGACCATTCATCTTCGGAACACAAAGATATTTTTGATGAAACCCAAGGTGTTTCTGAACCACACGTAGGCATCAATGTCACTGCACTTTTCAAAGCCCAGTAAGGTAGTAAAGTCATCATTCAAATAGTTAATGTGACTTCAGTGGTTCAACCTTAATGTTATAAAGCAACGAGAATGTTTTTTGTGCACAAAAACAAACAAAAATAACAACTTCATTCAGCAATTTTTCTCCTATGCAGTTGATGTAGTAAACACAGTGCAGCACTTCCGGTTTCTCAAAAATTGTTGAATAAAGTCATTATTTTTGTTTGGTTTTTGCACACAAAAAGTATTCTTGTCGCTTCATGACATTAAGATTAAACCACTGTAGTCACGTGGACTATTCTAACAATGTCTTTACAACCTTTCTGGGCCTTGAAAGGTGCAATGAAGTTGATGTGTGTGGTTCAGAAACTTATCAAAAATATCTTCATTTGTGTTCTGAAGATGAACGAAGGTCTTATGGGTTTGGAACGACATGAGGGTGAGTAATTAATGACAGAAATTTAATTTTTAGGTGAACTAATCCTTTAAGCTCTCTCATTTTAAAATAAAATAAAACACATAATTATGTAAAACTATGAGCACAGCTGTCGTTTCAGGTAAATATTAAGATACTCTGTGTGTCTTACCGTTTCAGCTCCCAAAGTCTGTAAACCTGTGTATGTTCGGTCAAGCTGAGGGAGAACAAATAACAGAAGATAAATAACAGCGACATTAAAGAACATTCAACAGTCTTTGCTGTCGAGAATCTAAGAGGATTGTGGGTGGAGGAAAGTACTTTAATCCACAAACTTTTCTTTTGTCTTGACATCTCGATTCATCTCCCTCTATTTTACCTTTGTATTTTTAACCTATAACAAAAGGGATTGTTGTGACAAGAGATAAAGAAGAAAGGAAATATCAACAGACAGAATGCTTTATAAAATCGACCATTTCACCTTTAGACTCAGAGAATCCAGCATAAAATGATGGATTCATACAGGCATATTCTATTATGTGCAATCTGCACACAGCAATACAAAAAAATGTAATCCCCTTAGTAAATTTCAAAGACATAGAGGGGGATGTCCTCTACTGTTTGAATTTCCCACGTAAAAAAGTACAAAGAAAGATAAAGAGGGAGAAAAGGAAAGATGAAAAGGGCAACAAAAGGTTTCAAAGAGAGTGTGTATGCAAGCGGTCAGTAAGCGCCTGACCTTTAAGTGGTGAATGATGTCGATACGCTTGTTCCGTTGATCTTTAAAGTGAATCTGCACGCGGACAGGAAACTCTCCCCACCCTCGGCGTGTCAAGTGGAACGGAGGCTCACTAAACACACACACAAAGTTTAAAAAGAGCCTTTCTATCTCAGAAGAGAGAAATAAAAGCACCAGTGATGAATATAGTCTCCTCCACTAGAGGGCATTGCTTGTTCTGTGTTGATATTGCTTGAAGCACAAAAAACAAGTAAATTGAATCATGGCTAACAGGGAACAAGATTTTTTTTTTTTTTTAAGAAATTAACACTTCAGTTCTGCAAGGATGCATTGAGTTGATCAAAAAGTGACAGTCATTTATAATGTTACAAAAAAATCTATTTCAAATAAATACTGTTCTTTTGAACTTTCTATTCATCGAAGAATCCTTAAAAAAAATATAATCAGTATCCTCAAAAATATTTAAAACAAAACAGAAACAATAAATTAGAGAGGCAAGTTAACACACACCTGACTTCCACAAGATCATTGGGCTTGTAGCTAGGGTGCAAGAAGAACCAGACCTTCTTCACAAAATGGTCGATACTAGGCTCTTTACGAGAACCTCGAACATACACCATCCATTTATGAGTGGACTGATCATTCTCCTCACGTTTATCAGGAGCAATATACCTGAGAAAGAAAACAATAGTATAAAAATCAAACTCAAATCAATTTATAGTAGCATATACACAAGCTTTCACTTATTGTTTGGGTCAGGATTGTTGTTCACAACCCTGAATTAGAGAAAGAGAAAAAAACATTTTGAATATTTTGAAACACTTAACACACTTTTCATATCCATTCAGTAAGGATAAGAAGTCAGTTTATTTGCCCAAGTCTGAGTTTCTTTTCAGCTCAGCATGCATTGTGTATTTCCAGCTACCTGCCTCAGTGATTTGTGCACTTCATTTTAAGTTTCGCAGGAAAGAAAGCATAAATGTAGAATGTAGAGCTGTTCAGAGAGTCTTTATTCAGATAAACAACTTGAGATGGTGAGTTTTTTCAGCACACAGGCCCTAGAGTAAACAGTCTCATAAAGATCTTTAGTAGCTCTGCAGGCAGAAAAAATGAGCTTATATTGTTGCTTATATGCAGACACACACACTTATGTCTCTCTCACATGCTCTGAGTGAATTTTATGAGGTAAAGTAGACGAGGACTGTGTGATAATGCAGAATAAATTGGGTTAGATCGCTGCCTAGGGAAAGCTAAAGCTTTGCTTTTTGCCACGCGGAGGTTTATTGGGTTTCGGAAAAATAATACTGAGATTTTCCAAAGAAAGTTATGCATTTAAAGGTGCCCTAGAATTAAAAATTTAATTTATATTGGCATAGTTAAATAACAAGAGTTCAGTACATGGAAAAGACATACAGTGAGTTTCAAACTCCATTGTTTCCTCCTTCTTATATAAATCTCATTTGTTTAAAAGACCTCCGAAGAACAGGCGAATCTCAACATAACACCGACTGTTACGTAACAGTCGGGGTGTACGCCCCAATATTTGCATATGCCAGCCCATGATTGAGGCATTACACAAGGGCAGGACGTCTGGATGTGCATAGCTGAATAATCAGACTAGGTAAGCAAGCAAGGAAAACAGCGAAAAATGGCAGATGGAGCAATAATAACTGACATGATCCATGATAACATGATATTTTTAGTGATATTTGTAAATTGTCTTTCTAAATGTTTCGTTAGTATGTCGCTAATGTACTGTTAAATGTGGTTAAAGTTACCATCGTTTCTTACTGTATTCACGGAGACAAGAGCCGTCCTTATTTTCATTTTTAAACACTTGCAGTCAGTATAATTCATAAACACAACTTCATTCTTTATAAATCTCTTCAACAGTGTGTAATGTTAGTCGTTAGCCACGGAGCACTATCAAAGTCATTCAATATCAAATGTAAACATGTACTCATTTCTAACAATACTCACATAATCCGACGCATGCATTCAGTATGCATGACGAACACTTTGTAATAGGGGTGTAACGGTACACGTATTCGTACCGAACCGTTTCGGTACAGGGCTTTCGGTACGGTGCACGTGTGTACCGAAGCATTACATTGCAACCAATATTCACCACCAATAACCGCAATAAGCTCTGCGTTTTGTTACTTTCGATAAGAAACAAAGTGTCATCCTTCAAATTCTGTCCACGAAATCATGAAGTTTAAACAGAAAATGCCATTTTGACGTGCTTTGATGTGGGGTGACAGATCACTGTACAGGCGCCTCAGTTCAACCGGCAGCGCGAGCGCGGAGCGCAAGTGAATGTGTTCATCTCTTCCTCCTTAATACTAGTTACAGAATAAACATGAAAGAACATCTGAAGGTATGTTGCAAGATTCAGTACAACTTACTGAAACGGTCATATCTCATGTAATCGCTCATTCAGTGTTTCAACGGTGGAAAGACATCAATGAAAGCTTCCGTATTCAACAATATGTCATGATGCATTTACCTCAGAAAAGCCATTCAGTGTTCACAGCTTGTTAGTTCGCTAGAAATGAACTCTTTCGCTTAATATATGCACTGTATTAGCCAATATATTCATTATTTTACTTAACCTTTTAGTGATATCCTGATTAGGCTATTTAATGTATGTTTAAATAAATCTGATGTTAAAATAACAGCCACTGTGTAGAAATGATTATATTTCAACAACGAATTGGAGTAAAAACATTTAGAAGTTAATGCAGTATTGAAGTAAATGAAGTAATGAAGTAAACCTCTGTTTAATAATAAAAAAAAAGCAATTTTATGTTTAGTTTTCTCTCCACCTGCTGTACCGAAAACTGTACCGAACCGTGACTTCAAAACCGAGGTACGTACCGAACCGTGAGTTTTGTGTACCGTTACACCCCTACTTTGTAAAGATCCATTTTGAGGGTTATATTAGCTGTGTAAACTTTGTTTATGCTGTGATAGAGTCGAGAGCTCGAGAGGGGGCGGAGAACGCGATTTAAAGGGGCCGCAACCTGAAATCGGTTTGTTTCTAATTATGCCCCAAAATAGGCAGTTAAAAAAATGTATTTAAAAAAATCTATGGGGTATTTTGAGCTGAAACTTCACAGACACATTCAGGGGACACCTTAGACTTATATTGCATCTTTTAAAAAAAAGTTCTAGGGCACCTTTAAAAATTAATACAAGCCCACAGAAATAAATACTGTTTCTCATAAAAGCATTTATCCAAATAATCGATAACTGTTTTTTGTTTGTTTTATTTTTTGTGACAGAGGAGCAAGAAACATGATGGTTTAAAGAATTAATAAAATGAAAATTCTGTCATCATGTCATTCCAAACCTGTATGACACTCTTCTTATTCTTAATAATGTATCAATCACTCTTTTCCATAAAATGTCATTGAATGGAGACTGCAGCTCTTCGCTACAGTGCTATATATTCAAAGTCTTCTGAAGCAATACAATAGTTTTTTTGTTTGTTTGTTTGTTTGTTTTTTTTTAATTTTTCAGTTAAACCTTTGACATCAGGCATATTTCTCCTTGGCATGTTCATGACAGTTCAAATATTTCTCCTTTTGAGTTCCACAGAAGAAAGAAAGATGTACAGATTTAAAATGTATGGAAGCTTGTTTCTGCCACTAAATAAAAAAATTAAAAACGTAATGGCGACTTATTACACAATTCAGATTTTTTTTCTCGCAATTGTGAGATTTAAACTCGCAATTGCAAGTTATAGTCAGAACGGCATGATATAAAGACATATAAAATCACAATTCTGACGTTTTTCTAGCAATTGCGAGATTGCATCTCACAATTCTGAATTTTTTTCCTCAGAATTGCGAGATATAAACTCACAATTGCGGGTTATAAAGTCAGAATTGCATTATATAAACTCGCCATTGCTTCTGATAAAGTCAGAATTGCGAGATATAAACTCACAATTCTGACTTTAGGGGGTGGTTTCCCCACCTAAATTTAAATTAAGCCAGGACAGGCCTTAATCTAAAACAGTTAATCGTGGCTTTAAAAATGGCTTTCTGAAACATAGATTAAGTACAGATTACTAAAACCAGGACTATGGAGTCCTGAATTAAAATAAACCAGATTAATTTAAAACCAATCTGAATTAGCATGAGAGACGTTGCATGGAATGAATGACAACATGGAATGAACCAAGAAAAGCTTAAAATTGCATGGAACTGAGAAGCAAATCCAAGGAAAACAATGGCAGCAGAAAAAGACTGCAATCAAAAAAAAAAAAAACTAAAGACACAGTTCTTTTAAATTAAGCAAAATCAGCTGTGGGGAAAAAAAATGCCTGGAAATCTGTTTGTAATTAATTCTATTTAAATAGATGAATTCTATATATATATAATAATCCTATGATTGTTAATGCTTTTGTTTTGTCCTTTACATAGCAACAAACTAAACATAACTATTTATGTGATAATCAGTGTTGGCAGTCTAGAAATGATACTGGTTTGATCCAAAGCACTATGATAGTGGTTGCTTTATTATATAAATTTAAAAAACAAAAAAACAAAAGGCAAATCTTGTCAGCAGGTCCTCAACCCAAAAACAAGCTCAAAACTTCACCACAACGGTAATCTCCAAAAAACACTAATATAACAAAAACTTTTACATAATAGAAAACTAAACAGTAAGAAGTCTCTCCATATTCTCATCTTTCGAAAAAATGCATAAAATAACACTTTTTCAACATTTACTCTCCCAATTCAGCCCGGTGCAAAGCATGATGGGAAGTGAAAGTCCTGTTTGATTGGGTTACTTGACTGAAACATGAACCATTAGTAACCATTTCAAGTCAATTTAACATAAAGCAATCACATTTGAACCAGAAACAATGGTGTTAAATCAAAATAAATTGTTTAAAGTGAACAACATCCATCAGCTTATTAAACTCTGGACTAGACGAAGACTAGGACTATTTTAAACCATGACAGAGAAAGCAGATTTCTGTTAATTTGGTTTAAAGGGCCATTTTATTCTAGGACTAGGCTTAATCTCTGTCCGGGAAACCGCCCCTATATCATGCAATCCTGACTTTCTAACTCGCAATTCTGACTTCATATCATGCAATTCTGACTTTATAACTTGCAATTGTGAGTTTATATCTTGGAATTCTGTGGAAAAAAAGTCAGAATTGTGAGATAAAAAGTCACAATTACCTTTTTTTATTACCCTTTTTTATTTCATGGCAGAAACAAGCTTCCATATAATCACATAATTATTACAGAATGATTCTTTTCGGGTGAACTATCCCTTTAAGGTAATGAGAACCAAGAATAAAGCGTCCTTCTCAAGGGCACAGCAGTATTGTTCAGAGGAAGAGCACAAACTTCAGTCAGCATCCCAGAGGTGCTAAATCAAAACTTTCTAGTGCAATAAATACTTGGGCTACTATCCCTCTGGTTGTTGGGATAAAGCTGATCTACACTACAAACAAATGATAAAATGTTTTTTAAATCATACAGGGTTCACACAACTACTAAGTGCAAAAGACATCAACTAATATAGTAAAATTAAAAATTGGTAATATGAAACTATAATATGATCTATCTGTGAAATAAGGGCGAAGAGACAAATATAAGGCTACATACTTGGATACATTTCCCACAACAATGGTTTTCTTCATGTAGAGTCGAGAAGCCTCCTCTCCTGTAGTGTGGTAAGTCACATGCTGCTCTAAGGATGATGGCACACCAAATGTGTCCTACACATGGGCATGTAACAAAAAATTGTTAGTGAAAAGTAATGTCTCAAACATGTATTAAAAGTTTCGATAACACTTCACTTAAATCCTTTATGTACATTATAAAAGTATTCGAATGCATTAATAATGCCTTGTAATGCACCTAATGCATTGTATGCAGGGTTCAAATTTTTTTAGGAGCACTGTAGTCCTTTACTAAAAATTTTAGGAGCACAAACAGAAAATTTAGGGGCACACCTTAAATCGACCTGTAATGCAATTATTCACATTTAGAGTTTTTAAGTGCTGGAAAAAGTTTTGCGAAGCTCTCAAAAGGTTATATGAACCCTGAAAACTATTTAACTATTTCTGCCACAATATCATGGTTACAGTTAGCATTACTACATTAAATCCATGGTGAATGCTCACGTCAAAACGTGGTTTATAACAGAATTCTGGGCCTAATCGGAATGCTTCTCACTAGATCTCACAGCGATGTTATTAATTCTGTGGCGAATTCAAACGCTTTCTCACTGGATCTTCCAGTGCTGTGTAGTAACGGTGTTGAGTGTGCAAGTACCTGTTCTGAGCTTGAGCTGTGTTGTCTATTATTGGTCCAAGCTGATAAACGCAGCTGAAACGAGTAACGTGTTTGCCGTTTGATGTTTCTCATATGTTCTGGAGCCCTGGTATGGTCTCACAAATTATTGTAAACACAGTTAAAATACTCATCTATTCATTTTTACACGTTTAGAAAGTATAATGCATTAAAACACACGGCAAACAACCAACTTCAGATGTAACAAGGAATCTGCAAATATTAAAATGCATTTTAACTTTGGTTACAATTATTTATGAAAATATATTATGCATTATAATGTACATTGTGAATACCTTTATAATGCATAATACATAAAGGTTTTAAGTAAAGCATTATCAAAGTTTTTTATATGCTATATAACGATGTGTTAGATTTGTAAAGAAAAACTTGCATCATTATAGTAGTTGTAGACCTTATGTAGAAATTTGCTATCAACATTTTTGAGTCTTGTTGCATTAAACTGCATTTAAGTGCTGTTTTTATACTACAAAAAGCACTTTTATCTAATTAGATTCTTCATAAATCTGCCTTAAAATGTTAGCAAAGGTTTGTTTATTAAATTATTAGGTAATCGTGGAGGTCTTCTAATACTTTTCTATTTTTCACATTTCACAAATCGCTGTGACGCACAACCTTTTGTGGTTTATTCAATTTTACTTCTAATTCAATGGGCTTTTGCAGCATCACTACCACATTCTGAAAACCTATTAAAAGCACAATAAGTAAGATTTTTGGAATATCCAAAAACCACTAGAACAATGTTATATATTTTGTTGAAGTGTACTTACATTATCCCAAATGTTTCCTAGAATGTTTAAATAAGCAGTTTTAACCAGGACACGGACCGTGTCTGTGCATCGCCTTTCATAACTGTGTTACCCTCAGTTTATGGTTTTATTTTGTAGAAACCATTGAAGACGCTTTAAAATATTATGTGTTTTATTAGACAGGTGTGCAACTATTTAGATACATTTATAGACAGAAAACTAAACATTGTTATATAGCTCAACACAGTAAGTCTCATCGTTTAAATCTTGTTTTCTTGATTTACCGCGAGTACTATGTTTTACCATGCCTAATATCGATCTAGCTAACTGCAGTGTGCTACAAGTGTCTCGTAGTAGCTGCCGAGCGAACGCACAGAGCAGCATTATAACAACTTTCAACACACAAATGTATCTAATATGATAAAACAGTGCCGCGTTACCCCACATACGCATGACCGGAAGAAGCGGAAGCAGTTGTATGTGGCATAATAGAAGCTCCAGTGCTCTCGAGCCCTGCGTCGTGCTCGTCTCTCATTAGCAATCGCTTTAGCAGCCTCGTTCTGCTCCAGCAGCTTTCAGCTGCACCTTGCTTCATACTACAGTAATGTTAATAAATTTTTAATACGTTAATAGCTCATCCATTAATATGATTTCTGCCCAAGTCCCATTGGATTCTTTTCCACTTACTGTAGACGTGAAGACAACACCTCCCATGAATCCGCAAAATCAAGGCATCATCAAGTTATGCTTTTGTTCTGAATAAGAACCTCTAGTGACAAAAAACAACATATTGTGCATTTAAAGCCTGATAGTGTGTGGGCCACTAACCTTTCCTGTGTTTCTGCCGGGTCTTCGTTCACGTGGAGCCCCATCCTCTCTCCCACTGTCTGTCTCTCTCTCCCCAGCCTCCCCATGCTGGCTGAGGGACTCAGTCTCAGACTGGACCTGTGATGGCGTCTCTGAATTCTGGTTCAGTGGAGACGAGGAGCGAGAGGGGGAATCCAGGAAGCGCTTTATGGCAGGGTGGTTGAACACAGATGGGTCACTCTTAGAGGCCTGAAAGCAAATGAAATCAGTGATCAACTGTTTGGGCTTAAAGGAGCTTTCTACAAAGCAGCAACAAAACCGGATGTTTATTCATGTAGAATGAGCAAAACCAGGAGACATTTGTTTGTTTGTTTTTTTACACAAAAAGAGTGCAACAGTGTTTGTCCACTTTTTCCTTGGTTCCAGAAGTATTTTTCACATTATTTTCATTTTTTTTTTTTTTTTTTTTTTAAGTTAGAAGCCATGAACCAAACCAACCAGCTATGAGGTGAATCACAACATTAAAGACTTAACTAAAGCAAA
The DNA here is from genome assembly GCF_018812025.1 of Megalobrama amblycephala. Taxonomy (NCBI): domain Eukaryota; kingdom Metazoa; phylum Chordata; class Actinopteri; order Cypriniformes; family Xenocyprididae; genus Megalobrama; species Megalobrama amblycephala. Next base: position 8,629,701 of record NC_063060.1, on the reverse strand, counting down.
ACAAATTTTGAAAATCAGACAAAAAGACAAAAGGTACAAGACTGTGTACTTAACGGCTGATATGAGGCAAAGAACTACAATCCCATGAAGCAATTCAAATAATATAATCAAATTTAAAATGATGGAGAAATATATAACTATCTGCTTATGTAGTGACATAAGGTCCAAGCCTCTACTCATTTCAATTGAGATTACCATCTCAACAGCCGTTTATGAGCACTGTTTATTCATATCACACATTAAAGCTAAGCTTTTAAAAACTCACAATGCACATTACAGTCTAGGCTCACTGCGTCCCAGACCAATAGTTTAATGATTAATAAAAGATAAATCACTGTCTGACCATCTGAGATTTCAGTATGAGATACAGGTTAGGATTTTTTCTGTAATATTAGAGAACACAGTAAGTGTATATCAGCAACATTTGTTGTTTGCTTTTGACATCCGATAGAGCATTTAGACCCAGAAACAGTAATGCGTGATATAAGACTTAACAAGTGGATTAATTTCAAAATGTTAATTATGTACACAGAAACAATATATTTGGTAGATTTTTTTGCAGAATCATGGGTAATGTAGTTCTTCCACCAGGAAATCCACTGTTGATGTGATTATTTTAAAAATCTGTTAAAATAATGGAGGCTGATGACTTTAACAAAAGCATATACTATCGGTTAACAACTTCATAGCTCAAAGCAGGTCTGTCTTACAATGTTTATAAGTCATTGTTCAAAATCAATTCCCCTATGGAGAAAATTAATGGGAGTTTTACTTCTGGAACCTGACTGTTTCACTCTATAGACAAAATGTATCTCTACACATTACCTCAGGGACTTTAGGCTGGCCAGCATTGGCATAGTAGTTTGCAACAATGCACGCTCTGAGCTTGTCCATCATTCTCCTGGCCTCATTCAGCCTCTGAAGGAAAAAAAAAAACAGACAGAGAATAATAACAACATTAACATTATTAATAGCAACATCAGAGTAAACCTTTTCTCTCTACAGCTGCAGTGCTGGTGCATTATCAGACACTCATATCAAACAAATAATACAGTATAATACTGATCTATTTATAGTTAATATATATTAATACAATATTTATTATATTAATATTACAATATATTTTTGTACAAACTAGCAAACAGGCCACTAAACCCTTATTTAAACCACCAACAAAATATATTTCACTGCAATATGTTCATTCAACCTTGAAAAGAGACAGGTGAGTGCCAATGAGTGACCACTTTTGCTTGGTGTTTTAAAATCTGTTCAGATTTGAAAAGTTGTATAGTGTATTCCAAGTGTTTATTTTGTCTCAAGTATGTTTTAGGCAAGATACTTAGACTTTTAAATAAAATATTGACACAGTACCCATAATTGAACTTCTCAGTACATTTTACACCCCTGATTAAAAGTACTTTGGGACTAGCAAAGCACTGCTAGCCTAGAAATAAGATAAAGTTCTGGGGCCCGTTTCAATAAGGAGGTTCAACCAACTCTGAGTTGAAACTTGAATTCTGAGTTGACTTACCCTGAAATGGGAAACTCTGAGTTTTCTGTTTCAGAACAGCTGAATTCAGTTAGTTCAATCGACTCTTGCTTACTTGCTTGCTTGGCTTGCTTAGTTGGGGACACTTGACATTTGACTTGACATTCGATATTCAACAGTATTCTTGACATTCATTCAACAGTGCTTTTGATCTGCCTGCATTGACACTATTCTTTAAGAGCTGCTGTGCAGCCAAAATTATATACCAGTTATCACTGTAAAGCTGCTTTGACACAATCTGCATTGTAAAAAGCGCTATATAAATAAAGATGACTTGACTTGACTTGAGTAGGTTGACTCAGAGTTAAGCGCGTGCACCACAACTATGAAAAGCCATCATCAATGGAGCTCCGATATTACGATTCACCATGGCAACAGCACGTGACAAAATGACGTCCGCATACTTCTGAGTCAATGCAAGTTTAATTCTTATCACTGTTATAATATCAAAGGTGGAAACTGGTAGAATGGTAAGTTATTGATTTAATATTCATTTTCATGGTAGCCCACATGCAAAAAAAGGAGATAAATAATTTAATAATTTTTTATTTTAATAATTTAATATGCATAAAAAAATAATTTAACAGGATGCAATAATTAGCAATAATCATTTTTAAACACTCGTTAGGCAATTTACTTCCACTTTTAGAACATTTTCTTAATTTTTATTGAAAATAAATGCCTTTCTGTGATGGGAAAAGGAAGAATAGCGAGCTCAGCAGAAGGCGGATTCGAGCCCGGTCAATCGCATCACAAGTTAATTCTCCGCGCCCGACACGATACTGCTTACACCACTGAAGCCATTATTCATAAGCAGTGTTTTTAACCTTGTGTGACATTGATGGTCTACTGTAAATTTGCATTTAGTAATAGACACTGCGAATAATCTTGTTTTCCATTTGCATTAAGATTATTTTTTATTACCACACTGGCAGATATTGATAATTTTACTTAAGTAAAATGCACTTAATTTAGATCCCCCCAGGAAACACGACTAAATATCTTATAGCCTATCATTTTCTTATATAGAAAATCCATCTTGATTTAAGAATTTTTAGATATTTGAACTTGAAATAGGACAAAAAATACACAGTAAGAAAAGCATTTTTGCAGCGTGAATAAATGAATGAACTACTTAAACATCACTTGCACTTTAAAAAGGGGGAGGAGACCAAAGAAAACTCTGGGTTTACCGAAGAAAACCTGCTCCCGACCAGGTTAGGTTCACAGAGTAAGTTACCAGGGTAACTGACTCTGAGTATAAGTTACCTCTCTTTCAGAAACAGGCTTGACTTACCCTGCTTTCTCGGGTTTGACATACCTCCCATTCTGAAACGGAAAACCCAGAGTTGCCCTCATTTCAGGGTTAACATACTCAGAGTTCTCACTTAAACTCCTTTCTGAAACGGGCCCCTGAAGTCCAGTCTACATAATTTTGAGACATACTGTAAAGGTCAGGTGAGTGATGGACAGATGATTACCTGCCCGATGACTTCGATTTCATGCTCTTTATTCTTCATCTCAAGAGAAAACTGATCCTTAATGATGGCTTCAATCTTCTGCACCGCAGCATCACGGGCTGGTAAAAATCACTTAAATCAGTATTACGTAAACCATTGTTTGATACTGTACATCACTGTTAGGAACCTAGTCTTACCATTCTGCTCCACCACTTTGCTCCTCTTGTTCTCCTGCACTTGAGTGATGTCCTCATAGTCAGGATCTTTGTCCACTATTTTCCTTTTCACCCCAGACATGATCACTCATTGGCTGGACTGCAGATAAAGCACACAACATGGCACATAAACAACAACAAACTTATCCTACAGACACACAGGGGTTGGATCTGAAAACTTAGTTAAGCTGCCTACCTGATTTCTTATAATGTCCAAAAATGCGTCCTAGTTAGGCAACTTCCTAGGTTTTGAGACACAGACCTAGTATCTAAGTATACATTATATTTCCTTGACAAACTGCTATTAGTTGTTCCAGAGGTTTAAAAATAACAAAAACAGAAAGAAGACGCTGCTAACCTGACATACACACACACCAAGCTAAACAAAACAACACCTTTTTAAGCACTTATTGCAAAACTGTCATCACTGACGGTTTACTAAACTTAGCAAAATGTGACGTAACACGCACAAAAGTTGTAGGTGTGTTTATTTACACGTTAAACCTACGCTGAATGTGATGGTGAGATGTTTAACGGTGAAATGCTTAGCCGTTAGCTTCTGTTGGTCTCGCGCACAATAAAGTCTCGCGCGGACACACGAGCTTGTGCAGAGCGCGTTCCCGCTTTGGAAAGAGCACAGCGAGCGTGCGGCCTGCAATAGCTAGAACCGGGTCGCTGTAAATATTTTCCAAATAATATCTTTTTTTATTTCACAGTATAAATTGGGTCTTTATACAACAAGAAACTATTTAGATGGCTTTTAAATTTTAGGGTAAGGGTCCCTCCTATGAGCATATTTTGAACTTGTACCTGAGCAACTTTTTTTTTTTTTTTTTTTTTTTTTTTTTTTTTTTTAGTTCAACACACACTGCCTACCACTTACAGTTTTTTACAGACGCTAGGACACATTTCTCAATATTTAGGTCACTTTTGCAAAACTCTTCACACAGTTCTCCTAACCAACTTTCAGCTTGGCAAAGCAGTTCATTTCACATTCAAAATGCACTACAACTACCAAAACACTTTATTCAGGTCTCAAATCAACTCATTCTTCCAGAACACTAGCAAAGGTTGTCAGCCGACAAACACACATTGTCACCCAAAAAACAATGACCTAAAAAACACTAACAACATGTAGCATTATACAATGTTTTCTTGTGTAAAACAAGGACACATCTCTGTTTATAATTCACTGCAATATATGTTACTGGAATGAATCAGACATGATGCAGCATTCGTCAATATTTTATGTCGTTTATTTATTTTTATTTTTTTGCACTGAGTAACTCCAAAATACAAGAATTTGTCCTAGCATCTGTAAAAAACTGTAACATCCCACATTTAGGCTTTCAGTTCAGTTCAAATTTGCAAGGAGCAAATAATTGATGTTCTGTTTACATGTAGCCCCAGTAGTGTATTTCCTAAGATTACGGTCTGCCAGGACACAGTATATGCCAGAAAACAGATTGAATTTTTTTTTGGTGATGGATCCTAATCTGAATCTACTCTGAACCCAATACATTGAGGAAAGTTAGGCCATGCTATAGCCGAGACTGACCAAAGGGTGGCGCTGAAAACCACAATTACATCAACATCTCACCAAGAGTTAAAGGGATAGTTCACCCAAAAATGAAAATTCTGTCATCATTTACTCACCCTCAAGTTGTTCCAAACCTGTATAAATTTCTTTGTTCTGTTGAACACAAAGGAAGATATTTTCAATAAAGTTTGTAACCAGGCTGCTTTGGGGCACCATTGACTTCCATAGAAGGAAAAAAAATTACTATAGAAGTCAATGGTGCAACAGATCCCCACATTCTTCAAAATATCTTCTTTTGTGTTAAACAGAACAAAGAAATTCATACAGGTTTGGAACAACTTGAGGGTGAGTAAATGTTGACAGAATTTTCATTTTTGGGTGAACTATCCCTTTAATGGTGTGATCCTGCTCATCTTATCTTATACATCTTAAACTGGCATGAAATGCATTTTCATTTTTTGTCAACTACTCATGCATGTCCTCATTATACTTCCATGGTAGGCCTACATGATAAAAATCTGACATTTTTCATGTTTCATATTTATCATACCATGTCCTCTTATTTGCAGTTCATTCAACCCTCTTTTTCTTGTTTCTTACGATAACACCTTAGATATCCGTTCCAAACAGAACATTAAAATCAACTCTGAGGGCCATTCATCACCTGAGGGCCTTTACTTTGACAGAATAATGAACAATGAGAAAACCTGAAAATTACACAGGTTTTTAACAGTCTCCTGCTTGTTGCTGGCCAGGATTCCCACATTCAAAACGACTACTTGTCAACAAGTTTCATTCGTCACACCAGAGCAAACAAAGTCAATTTTTATATAGCTTTAATCAGATTTTACAAAGGCATTGACACTTTTAACAAAGCTGAAGGCAACAGTGGCAAGAAAAAAAGAAAGGTCTTTCTTTTCAGTTCTGCCCTTTTGCTGATGCTTAAAGAAAATAATAAGGTTTTAGAGGTCAACTTTAATAAGGAGTTCTGTCTCAACAGTGCTGCAGAATATTGATTTAATATATATATATATATATATATATATATATATATATATATAATCTTGTTTAATTTGAATATGCCTTACCAATAAAAGTGTAGTACTCTCTCTCACTTTTTACAATATTTAAATACATTCTGCGGATGAACATAAAAACAATTTCCAAAATGTTGACAAGACTAAGTTTAATAGAACATCTGTTTAACTTATAACATGAAAGTAAGGTTAATAATATAACTTAGATTACACATTTTTACTCAAATTAGGGTGATGCAAAAATGAGTACACCCCACAACAAAAACTACTACATCTAGTACTTTGTATGGCCTCCATGATTTTTAATGACAGCAGCAAGTCTTCTAGGCATGGAATGAACAAGTTGGTGACATTTTGCATCTTTTTCCATTCTTCGAGAATTACCTCTTTTAGAGACTGGATGCTGGATGTAGAGTGATGCTCAACTTGTCTCTTCAGAATTCCCCATAGGTGTTCAATTGGGTTCAGATCAGGAGCCACTGAATCACTTTCACCCTGTTCTTCTTCAGAAATCCAACAGTGGTCTTAAATGTGTGTTTAGGATCATTGTCATGTTGGAAAACTGCACGACGATCAAGGGCACGGAGTGATGTTAGCATCTTCTCTTTCAGTAGAGCAGTACATCTGTGAATTCATGATGCCATCAATGAAATGCAGCTCCGCGACACCAGCAGCACTCATGCAGCCCCACATAAGGACACTGCCACCACCATGTTTCACTGTAGGCACATGCATTTTTCTTTGTATTCCTCACCTTTGCGACACCATACAGTTTTGAAGCCATCAGTTTAACATTTATCTTGGTCTCATCACTCCAGAGTATAGAGTCCCAGTAGTCTTCATCTTTGTCAGCATGGGCCCTGGCAAACTCTAGGTGGGCTTTTTTGTGCCTGGGTTTTAGGAAAGGTTTCTTTCATGGACGGCACCCATGCATGCCATTCCTCTGCAGCATATGCCGTATTGTGTCACGGGAAATAGTCACCCCAGTTTGGCTTTCTACTTCTTTAGATAACTGGAGTGAACTTGCATGCCGATTTTCTTCAACCCTTCTCATCAGAAGATGCTCCTGTCGAGGTGTTAACTTCCGTGGATGACCTGGACGTTCCATCTTTTTAAAATGTTTGTACCACTTTTACTACAGTATTCTGACTGATAAGTAAAGCTTTGCTGATCTTCTTGTAGCCTTCACCTTTCTGGTGTAAAGAAATTAGTTTCTTTCTCAGGTCTTGTGATATTTCTCTTCCATGTGGTGCCATTGCTGACAGCATGAAATGGGAAGGATTTTAACACCCTTTTATAGTCAACTGTCTGCTGGACACCTGTGTAATAAATAATTAGACTCACCTGTGGTTGAATTCTTGTTAAATTAGACATTTGTAGTCTAAAATTTAGCTTTGCTCCAGAGACTTTCAGTGGGGTGTACTCATTTTTGCATCACCCTCATTTTTAAGTTTTTCTAATAGTTATATTGTAATTTTTTCAGCTTTTTTTTTCAGTTAACAAACATTTTTAGTTTTAGTTTTGGTTTACGATTATAACGTTGAACTAGACTTATGAGTCTCAACGTTGACAGAGTATGAGGAATATAGCGCATTTAACTTGGAATTTCTTTGAGTAATTTTCATAGAACCTTGAAGCTTGCACAAATACTTAGGAATGTATGTTTCCTCAAGCCACAAGAATGAAGTAGTTTGTACAAACAAAGAACACTACAAACATTCTACATGCTTAAGATATTCTGATGAACATAAAATGACAACAAATACCACAGCAAATAAAGTTTTTTTATTTATTTTTTACATCACCCTAATTTGAGTAAAACTGAAAATTTTGTTCTCTAAGTTATATTAACCTTACTTTCATGTTATAAGTTAAACAGATGTTATATTAAACTTAGTCTTGTCAACATTTTGGAAATTATTTTTGTGTTCATTGAGATATTGTTTAAAATGATACTTTCAAAGGGGGTGTACTCATTTACACTGAGCACTGTACATGGCAAACTGTTTGGAATCTTGACCAGTTGTAAAGATGGTCATGTGACAGGCAGCTAAAAAATTTAACAAATGCCAGATATTAACCAGGTAAGAAAACTATAAGCTAATTGGCCCAAAGATGTTTATATAGTAACAAAATAATTTTAATAGTTTATTTACATAAATTTATAGTTCACTAAATGCAGAAAATTCATTCAGCCATTAGATTCATCAAAGCAAATACAGATTTCTTGTTCAGGGAATTTTCAGTTGCTAACACAACAAATAGATCCTTTTGGTAGCCATATGTAGTTTTATAGGATACTTAATATGTAAACTATATCTTTGTTTTTGAAGGTGCAATCAAAGCAAAGGTCTGGATAGTTTTATATCCTATTCCTATAAAAACATTCATCAGAAGTCAGAAAAACAATAATCATAACAGTCAGTAACCATGTAAGTTATATTGCAATACATGCATTGGGAACTCACTGTACCTTTATTTACAGTGAAGAGCTTGGGCAATCACAGAATGGGAAATGTTTTTTAATTTCGAGTGGGATTATGTTCTGTTACAACCTGGTGTTATTTTAGCTTTTATTTTAGTTTTATTAATATTTTAAATTAGCTTTTATTTTTAGTTTGCATGTTAATTTTATTTTTTTTAGTTATTTCATTATGTTTTGTCATTTTATTATTATTTTTTTTAAATATTGCTATTTAGTTTAAATTGATTTTTATTTCAGTTTTAGTTTTTATTTATTTCCAAACTTATTGTATTTTTTTCAGCTTTTTTTAAAATTAACAAACATTTTTAGTTTTAGTTTTGGTTTACGATTATAACGTTGAACTAGACTTGTCTTGACCAGAGTATGAGGAATATAGCACAGATAACTTGGAATTTCTTCGAGGAATTTCCATAGAAGCTTGCACAAATACTTAGGAATGTATGTTTCCTCAAGCCACAAGAATGAGGTGGTTTGTACAAACAAAGAATAGGAATACCAGGATATACTTAATTCAGTCATGACAACTCTTGGAACAGTTTTAGCATGTTAATGAACATGGCAGTGTTAATGTATTTGGTCTTGGCGGACTAGATCTGCTATGCTGCTGTTGTTTACTGCTGCTGCAGAGCAAGTGTGGACTTGCTACTGACAATATAAACACAGACACACTGTCGTGAGCATGTAAGATATGCTGCTGCTGCTGCTGCTGCTGCATAAATAAACATACTTAAATCCTTTATCAGATCTAGCGGTTAAAATATATAATTTGTATTCACTAAAATTACTTTTAACATTAAAAATAGACATGTTCAAAGCTTGCAGTAGGTTTCTATTGGTAAGACTGACTTACTATATGACATTTTGACAATACATTCAGTGAGGTATAATTTCACCTGTAGTAAGTCAGTCTTACCAACAGGAACTAACAAGCTTTGGAATTTGAACATGTCTGTTTTTAAATGTTAAAACAAAGGCATTGTAATGAATACAAATTATTTGTTTTAACCACTTGGTGGAAATTGGAAATGCGCATCAAATCATTCACAGGTATAAATATGAAGCTATTGTGCACGTAGTTGATTTTGAATTAATACTTCATGTCGTTATACAATGTTTACATACTTTAAAGGTGCTAAAGAGGATCTTTTCGTCGACTGTGAAACCAAAGACTGTTACTGAGTTTTTGAAATGAGCGCATGCATAAGAACAACCCCCCTCCTTCGAAGGAACGCCTCCCAAAACTCGTAAACACTCGTATTGGAACACGAGTGTTTACCACCGGCATTCGCTGTGTTGTGTTAGTGGATTCATTATGTCGGACTCACCGCAGGTGACTCATAATCTGCAGTTGTTATTCCTGTCTCCTGACAAAAACATTGCATGCGGCGCCTGTGGAGTGTGGAAAGTTACTGGAGTGCGCAGCCGCGCTCGTCTCTCACAAGGAACGTCATGGCAGTGATTGACAAGCCAGAGGGCCAATCGTTTACGTGATGATCGCGTAAACGATTGGCTGATGTTTTTAAGGCCCAACCTCGTGCACAGATGATGTATATTAATATTATTTCTTTCAGTGCACCTAATAAATAGTCTTTTATCAGTTAGTAAAGACAGTTTCAAGTAATATTGCAAAAATGTATAAAACAAAACATCCTCTTTAGCACCTTTAAACTAATCATGGTATTGATATCTTTGTAAGACTGTCGACTTTATAGAACATTGGCATGGAAAACTAACTTTGCCGAGCTCTGAGAGCCCCCTAGTGGTCGGGAGCATTTCCGTTGTGTTGTGGCTCGATTTTGTTGTGTTCTGAACTTGTGTTTGCTTTTTTTAATTTCGTAGTGTTGTGCACTACTAGTACATGAATGAGCTGGCTGAAAACCAACTCAGATCTTGAATGATCATCAGTTACTTTTAAAAGTAATTCATTACAATATTGCGTTACTCTCTAAAAAAGTAACTAATTGCGTTACTTGGTTACTTTTTACGAAAAGTAATGCGTTACATTACTTTTGCGTAAAGTATATTTGTGTAATTTAATAGTCATTTCAAGTTTGCATAAAATTCTGAGATAGCATTTCACGTTTTTATTCATTTTGAGGAATACTGAATGTTTTCGTGCAAGTGAGATGAATAAATTCATGTTCACATTTAGTCTACGACTACAATAACCATCATATTTACACAGCGCACACATCGCCTCTGCACTTTATTACTCTCAACATGGGAACAGGAGAGCGGTCAGTCAATGAATGCAAAAAAAAAAAAAAAAAAAAACTTGCGTTACTCATTTGAAAAAATAACTTGCATTACTTTACTAGTTAATTGAAAAAGTAATCTGATTACATAATGCAAGTTACTTGTAACAAGTTACCCACAACACTGATGATCAGTCCAGCCAAGAATCAGAGTCCATATATTTTCCTACAACAGTAACAAAACACCAAACAATAAAAAACTGGTTTATTATATTTATTAAAAAACAAACAGTGTAACAGTACACATGTTGGCAAAATTACATTTACATTTACTTAGAACAGTACAGCTGGTAATAATTATTGAAGTGATTGAATGGAAAACTCAACAAATCATATATGTATATGAAAATATATAAATACATATATACAGACACACATATCTTTTTCATTGCAGGCAGAAATGGCGATGCAGTGCTTTGGGTAAACTATCTGCCAACATCCTGCCTGACACGTTCAGATAAAAGAAAATTAAACTGATACTATGATTCTGATGTAAAGTAAATAAATGTCTGTTTTCAGTACTGATAAGCACTAGAGCTGAGACTGCAATTGTCTAACCTTTAAACACGAAAACAGTTCCAAGTTAGTCTTTTTGAACACGCACATTCACGCCAACACTCAAGAATTTTTCCGGGAGTCCAACTTAAAAGAATCAGATGCGATCTACAGCTATGAGCATTGTTCACCAAGCACGAGATAAAATAATAATAAAAAATAACATTAAAAACAAAACAAAAGAGTAAAATGTATTTACACTGGGATATATTACTAACACTAGTACATACAAGTGCATGACTGGGGCTCTGATTAAAAAAAAAATAAAAATCAGAAAGGCACGTCCTGGTTGTCACAAAGATGATGAGATGCTTAAATACAGATATGATACACAGAAGGAAAAAATAATAATTCACAGCTGTACGGTTCATCAAGAACCTAAAATAACCAGACGTGACATTTCATAGACCTAAATCAGAGCTGTCCATCACTGAGCCTTAGGTTTTCAAATGCTTAGAACACAAAAACCTCCTTATGAAAACCTTATACAGCATGTCTGATGTAGTATTTAAGTGCTTTCTTTTATTTAATAAGCTCAGAAGTATAATACGATGTAGAAAGCGTAAATAACGCATTAAAATCAACCCAAGACTGAACCTAAGAAAAAGTTTGTCTGCAGACTTCTTCTCCATGTCAAGAATTCAATCGTTGTCAAATTTTAGGAGTAATACTACAAAACAACAGTAAAAATAACAGAAATACAAAAAAAAAAAATAATAATAATAAAAAAAATAAAGGTATAAACAAATGTAGATTTACAAATAAAAAAGAAATTCAAAAAGAAAGAAAAAGAGCACAGGAAGTGAGCATTTAATTTATCAATTAAAGACAGTATCAGAATATTATTTGACATTCTCTGAATCAGTGTTGTTTTAGTTTTATTAATATTTTGAATTAGCTTTTATTTTTATGTTTAGTTTTAATGTTAATGTTGAGTAATTTCATGATGCGCTTTTGACATTTTATTAGGTTTTTTTTTCGTTTTTTGTTTTTAAATATTGCTATTTAGGTTTAAGCGATTTTTATTTCTGTTCAACTAATATTTATATTTTATTTTATTTCAGCTTTATTTCAATGGACCCTTTTCATAGACTGTGATGATGCATAATCAAAATCTAGTAGTTTTTCATATACGTGTATTTTTTGAATTACCTTGGCAGTAAATTACAAAAAAAAACGAAAGACTTCCTCGAGGGTGTTTCTAATACAATGGCTTCTTATCTTCTGACAGTTTTAATCAGTCTCTCTATATTTTTTCCTTCTTTCGGAAAGTCCTGGAAATACTGTCACAGATTTTTTATTTTGTTATCGGAGCAAAGAGTAATACAAAAATTATATTTTCCTGGTCACCAATTATGTAGACTTCCCGTAAATGTGAAAAGGGTCCATTAATATAAATATTTTTAATAATATCTGATTGATTGATTTCAATTATAAGGAAGGATTTGTTTTTCATCCGTCTTCCAGAGAAACGACTAATGACAGGAAGCGGTTGTCTTGTAGATAACTGTGGAATGATGATAAAACAAACAGTAGCAGTTAAACAGTCCTAAATTCAAATTTGCACATCCACTTGTATATGCACTGTCAGGGTCCATGTTTAGGAGTTTGCATGTGCATTAGTGGATGCTATCAGGGTTTACGTTGTTTCTCGCTGAAACGGTGTATGGTAACACAGCCGTGGTAGGAGATGGGACGAGGCATAGCAGCCGTGCTTGTGATGATGCCGGAGGCCGGGTCGTAGCACACGATGTTGTCAGATGCATCACCATTTTCACCCCGTCCACCCAGAATGTAGATCTTTCCATTACAAATTGATATACCACAACTCTCCTAAACACACGCAGACATACAATAATAAAATCAGTATATGGGACAAAATGATAACTTTTTTTTTTTTTTACTTTTTGGTTTATTAGCAGCTGTGCTTCAGGTACCTGTCTGCTGAAGGTGTGGCCCACATGCATCCAGTGGTCCTGTGAAGGGTCGTAGCAGTAGATGGACTTGGTGAGGCCCCCGCAGACGTAGATGAGGTTATTGAGAGAAACGGCAGAAATATTGGGTTTGGTGATGGGAATACATGCCCTCAGCTGCCAGCTGTCTGTCTCTGGATCATAACACTGGACCTGAAAAATATATTTGTGTACAAAGAAGAGAGAGAGCTGTTTTATAAAAGGCTTAACATTCTAAACTATATAAACTACTTCAATTAACAGTGCTATTATTGTATTTAATTGTATATATGTATATTAGTTTGTAGTATAATCTTTTTGTATTAAAAGGTGCCCTAGAACATTCTTTCAAAAGATATAAGTAATATAAGTCTAAGGTGTCCCCTGAATATGTCTGTGAAGTTTCAGCTCAAAATACCCCATAGATTTTTTTAAATAAATTTTTTAACTGCCTATTTTGAGCCATAATTACATATGCACCGATTAAGCGCGCAGCCCCTTTAAATCTCCCGCTCCCCGCCCCCACGAGCTCTCGACAGCTTTAAACAGCAAACACAAAGTTCACACAGCTAATATAACCCTCAAAATGGATCTTTACAAAGTGTTCGTCATGCAGCATGTCTAATCGTGTAAGTATGGTATTTATTTGGATGTTTATATTTGATTCTGAATGAGTTTGATAGTGCTCCGTGGCTAAAGCTAACATTACACACTGTTGGAGAGATTTATAAAGAATGAAGTTGTGTTTATGAATTATACAGACTGCAAGTGTTTAAAAATGAAAATAGCGATGGCTCTCTTGTCTCCATGAATACAGTAATAAACTATGGTAACTTTAACCACATTTAACAGTACATTAGCAACATGCTAACGAAACATTTAGAAAGACAATTTACAAATATCACTAAAAATATCACGTTATCATAAATCATGTCAGTTATTATTGCTCCATCTGCCGTTTTTTCACTATTGTCCTTGCTTGCTTACCTAGTCTGATGATTCTGCTGTGCACAGATCCAGACGTTAATACTGGCTGCCCTTGTCTAATGCCTAGAATATGGGATGGCATATGCAAATATTGGTACGTACATATTAATGATCCCGACTGTTATGTAACAGTCGGTGTTATGTTGAGATTCGCCTGTTCTTTGGAGGTCTTTTAAACAAATGAGATTTATATAAGGAGGAGGAAACAATGATGTTTGAGACTCACTGTATGTCATTTCCATGTACTGAACTCTTGTTATTCAACTATGCCAAGATAAATTCAATTTTTCATTTGATGGCACCTTTAACGTTTATTTACGGTTTCCATTTTTATATTAGTTTTAGTAAATTTGTTATGTGTCAATTTTATTGCTAATTTTAAGTTTGTCTAGATTTTTTTTTATATATATATATATATATATATATATATTTCAGTTTAAGTAACTTACTTCAGTTAGCTGCCAAGGCAACATTTATTTTTTCATCTAATATTTATGTTTTATTTCAGCTTCATTTCAATTAATAACTTTTTACATTTTTAAAATAATTTTCCTCTTATAATAGTAAAGCTGCTTTGAAACAATCTGTATATACAGTCATTTTCCTCATAGACATAACCACAATGTTTAATATAATGAGCTGAAATCAGAGAACAGGCCCTGAGGGTGAGGAAACAGAGCAAACTAAATCTAATATAGGCACACAGTCTTTCTCAGTGCTAGCTGATGTATACATTTAAAAAAACCTGTCACCAAAGATACGGACACTGAAGAGAGTAAAGATGCATTGTCGAAAAAAGACACCATTTGGAAACTCTCGGGTGACAGACGAAGCAATTACATGGAGGCACATTCAACATTTTATGGAAGAGAGCTTTGTATTAAACTATATCAGCTCCTTCTCTTTCATGTTTATCTCTTTCTCTTTCTCTTCCAGATGGCAAGTAAAGAATGCAGTAATCTGAGAACTGGAAAATCAATGAGAGAAACCTATGTGAGATGTTATCTGAGATGGCAGCACCTGTTCACTGTGTTACATACCACCTGCACAAACACACACATTCACTCCCCATCTGCTCTGCCATTAGCAGCCCTTCTGTTCAAAAAGATGCCCACATTTAAAGGGATAGTTCACCCAAAAATGAAAATTTGATGTTTAACTGCTTACCCTCAGGGCATCCAAGATGTAGGTGACTTTGTTTCTTCAGTAGAACACAAATGATGATTTTTAAGTCCAGCCGTTGCGGTCTGTCAGTCATATAATGCATGTCAATGGGAACTCCATCTATAAGAGTCAATAAAACATGCACAGACAAATCCAAATTAAACCCTGCGGCTCATGACGACACATTGATGTCCTAAGACACGAAACGATCGGTTTGTGCGAGAAACCGAACAATATTTAGATAATTTTTTACCTCTAATACACTACTATGTCCAACTGCCTTGAGCATCTGGCTGTTAAGGCCTGAACGCGCTCTAACAACGGAAGTGATGTCTCGCACTATTACGCGAGAGATCACTTCCGGCATCAGAATGTGTTTTTTGACCTCACTAACCGGATACGCAAGGCAAAGTGTATTAGAGGTAAAAAAATTATATAAATACTGTTCGATTTCTCACACAAACAGATCGTTTTGTGTCTTAGGACATCAATGTGTCGTCACGAGCCACAGGGTTTCATTTGGATTTGTCTGTGCATGTTTTTTTGACTCTTATAGATGGAGTTCCTATTGACATGCATTATACGACTGACAGATGGCAACGGTTGGAGTTAAAAATCATAATTTGTGTTCTACTGAAAAAAAAGTCACCTACATCTTGGATGCGCTGGGGGTAAGGAGATAAACATCAAATTTTCATTTTTGGGTGAACTATCCCTTTAAGGCAGTGGTCTCAAACTCCCGGCCCGCCTATGATTCTATGATTACTGAAACTTCTCAGTATTGAATAAATATCAGAAAATATTTCTCTCTAACATGGATGAAAAATTTAGTTGCAATGCATCCTACAATTGCATTATCTAGAAAGGAACCCTATAAAACCAGCCAAAGCTGTCTTATCAAGCTGGTCTGTTGTCTGATTTTAAAGTGGTTTTGGTGCATGTTTCTGCAAGTCAGTCTGGGAGACGAGCTTTACCACCAGTTCAGCGTACTTTAAGGCCTACGTGACAGATTGGTTACATTTTTTTGCTCTGGTTATGGTCTTTGCTTCATAAGGGCATCATGTCAAAGAGCAAAAAAATGACAGTATCATTTAGACGTTACTGATTTTTTCAAGTTGGAATGAGCATGTGGTTATTATTCCAGGTAACAGATGACAGGTTTGAGGAAAGGAGAGAGTTTTTGTTTAATAAAAGCCATCATCTATGTCTGTTTTTTCCCTTAACAAACCTAATCAAGAGCACTCATTGGAAGAGTCTGCCACCACTGAAAAGTCACCGGGCATAAATTGCATTATCAGGTGAAGATTAAAGGTTTAGTTCACCCAAAAATGAAAATTCTGTCATTAATTACTCACCCTCATGTTGTTCCAAACCCGTAAAATCTTCATTCATCTTCGGAACACAAATTAAGATATTTTTGATCAAATTTGATGGCTCAGTGAGGCCTCCATTGACAGCAAGACAATTAACACTTTCAGATGCCCAGAAAGCTACTAAAGACGTATTTAAAACAGTTCACATGACTGCACTGGTTCAACCTTAATGTTATTAAACGATGTGAATACTTTTTGTGCGCCAAAAAACGAATTAACGACTTTATTCAACAATATCTAGTGATGGGCAATCTCAAAACACTGCTTCATGAAGCTTCGAAGCTTTACGAATCTTTTGTTTCGAATCATTGGTTTGGAGCGCGTATCAAACTGCCAAAGTCACGTGATTTCAGTAAACAAGGCTTTATGTCATGTCATAAGTGTTTTGAAATTTCAATAGTTCACCACTGGGGGGCATGACTTTGGCAGTTTGATACACGCTCCGAACCACTGATTCAAAACAAAAGATTCATAAAGCTTCGAAGCTTCATGAAGCAGTGTTTTGAGATCGCCCAGATATTGACTAGATATTGTTGAATAGAGTTATTTAGTTTTTTTGGTGCACAAAAAGTATTCTCGTCTCTTCATAACATTAAGGTTGAACCACTGTAGTCACATGAACTGTTTTAAATAAGTCTTTAGTAGCTTTCTGGGCATTGAAAGTGTTAATTGTCTTGCTGAGCCATCGGATTTTATCAAAAATATCTTAATTTGTGTTCCGAAGACTGACTGAATTTTCATTTTTGAGTGAACTAACCCTTTAAAGACCAAAGCTTTGTTTTTTTTTGTTTCCTTTTTTTTAGATGAGCTCTGCCTAGTTTTATATTCTGTGCTTGTTTAGTGCCATTTCTCAATCACCTTATTGGAGCAGCTGTTTTCATCAGGTGCTCCTCCGATGACGAATAGTTTTCCAGCACAGCTGGTGACCGCCGGGGAGTAAACGGCTTCTTTCATAGGGGCCACCTCAGTCCAGCGGTTGGAGAAGGAATCATACACCTCCACGTTACTGAGACAACACTGCCCATCATAACCTCCAACTGCATACACCTGCAGGATACATACACAGATATGAAAAATAAAGCTTCAAACAATATATATATTGTGTGTGTGTATTCAATCATTTATTTGTTATTTGATTCAACACAGAGATTTAAAATAATCACTATCATTTCCATAGTTCATGGGCATGGCTGGCGTTCACAGACAATATGAAAACTGTCTCTTTATCAGCTCAAAAACACATATTCTTCGTATTCTCTCCACAAACACCTTTATCCTCAAACTGACACCGTAGAGGAAATGTGGAGAAGCCACGATAACATAATGACTCACATTAAAGCTGTTCAACAGGAAACTTGTTCAACAGAGAGGAGAAACAGACAGCAACTGCCTAAGGCCTAAGATCATGTGTAATG
Organism: Megalobrama amblycephala; assembly: GCF_018812025.1. Taxonomy (NCBI): domain Eukaryota; kingdom Metazoa; phylum Chordata; class Actinopteri; order Cypriniformes; family Xenocyprididae; genus Megalobrama; species Megalobrama amblycephala. The sequence goes on along the minus strand of NC_063060.1, from coordinate 8,611,714 downwards.
TAAACGCATACAAACAGATGACCTCTTGACCTAGGAGAATAAAGTTCTCTCATTCACACGCTCTGATGATTTAAACTATCACACCCTGTCCTCATTGACTGAAATGACATTCGTTACACTGAAATCCATAACCTTACACTTATTTATTGAAATGAAAGCAACTGTATCCATACCAAAATATAAAATGTGCTCCTTTTTCAGAGTGAAAATATATGGTGATCACTGTCAAGTTCAGTTGCAATTTTCCTTGGTAAATAACTAGAAGAATTTGCATGGTAAAAAAAACAGACTCGTACATCATTTTATACAGAAAGGCATAAAACGAGATAAGAGAAAAACAGAAGGATACAGAGTTGTGTACGAGGTGTGTACGAGTTACAGACAGGAAGATGGCGGTGGCAATGGCGACACGTAGCAGTGGTATGCGTGGCTGATGTGTTTGTGCGTATGTGGCATTAACTGAAGGTGAATTCGTGTAATCGACAAAGTTTTAAGTTTTAAGTGCAACGGACATTATTGTGCAGCACCGTGATTCAAGATGACTGGACTGGGATACTTTTTGATTTTTACCTTGTTGCTTCACCTGTTGTGGGGACATGTGGAAGGTGATGGTATCCGATACAACCGCAACTTTCTTCTCCTGCTTCAAAACTCAGGCATGGGGTCAATTGATCTATCGTCAGGGTTTCCTGAAGAGATGGTTCGACAAAAGCCACCCTTGGGGAATACAGCCTAAAGAAAAGGGGACGCCGTGGCGGCGTGTGCCAGAGGCTAAAGAGAGAAGGTCCTCGTCGAACCCCCCTTCCCACAATTACGCTGTCCAATATTCAGTCTCTACGCAGTAAAATCGACGAGTTTAGGGCTAACGTGAAGCTCTTGGAGGAGTATAAAAACTCACGCCTCATCGCCCTCACGGAAACGTGGCTTAAGTCAATGGATTCCGATACAGAACTTGAAAGCGTTGGCTTCGGAGAGCCACTACGGCTTGATCGAGACACCCCGTGACCGGTAAGTAACTAGGTGGAGGAGTGTGTTTATATATAAACGCAAATTGGTGCAAGACTGTGGTGGTCAGGGAAACGCTGTGCACTCCAGATATTGAACTTTTATCAGTGTCACTGCGGCCGTATTATTTGCCACGGGATTCCCACAGCTGTTTGTGACAGTTGTGTACATCCACCCACGAGCTGATGCTGACGCAGCTACTCGGGTGATTTCGAATACTGTGCGGAGGCTCCAGAGGATTTCGCCGGACGCACCTAATCTTTTAATGGGAGACTTTAATCACTGCAATCCTGCAAAATCGTTGTGTGGATTTGAGCAATACGTGACCTGTACCACAAGGCGCACGAGACGCTTAGACGTGTGTTTTGGATCAATCAAAGGTGCTTATAGATCCCTCCGCAGAGCCCCACTCGGTACGTCCGACCACAACGTTATATATTTGACGCCTTATTATCAACCCATTCTTAAAAGGGTCAAACCTGAACGTCGAACTGTTCCAGTCTGGTCAGATGACTCAACCCAGTGCCTCCAGGAGTGCCTGAGGTGCACCGACTGGGAAGTGTTTAAAAACGCATGCGTGGATTTGAATGAACTTACCGAAACCGTGTCTGCTTCTGTAACCTTTTGTGAAGAGTTGACCATTCCCTGCAGATCATGTCAGAGATGTTCACGAGTCTTTTATCTGGAGTCCGAGTCAAGTCTGAAGTCTTTATCACTGGAGTCTGAGTCAAGTCTGGAGTCTTTTGTCACGACTCTGAGTCAAGTCTCGGGTCATTAAAAAAATTCTCATAATCAAATCCTATATTTTATCCTAGTTGTATTATATAGACAAAATTATATGATCTTTCTATAATCTGTTTTATTTAAAATTAAGGTCCTATGATGTAAGGGATAATGTACATCCAGTTTGTTTCTTTATAATCCATTACAATGTACAAAACAGTCGTCCTGGCAACACGAGTAATCATTTTCAATACGGTCGCAAGATGGCGCCAGTAAGTCACGGTTTGTTATACAGCAGTTTGTTATACAGCTTCGTTGATAGTGACGACAGTCATTATCAGAAAATATCAAACTTCGCAATGTTTAAGAATGTCAATTGAAAACTCTACACATGCTGATTGTGATATGTTAAAATATGAGCTTTAAGTAATACACGGATTAACATCTCTTTCTCTCTCTTATGGACACACATTAAGAAATAGAAAAGCTGCAAATAATATGAAAATATTCATAAAAGGTAGTGCTAGGTTTAGAGTCTTATTATGACATTTTGGAGTTTATGCGCACAGACATACGTAATCAAATTTTATGACAGGCGTCCAATAGAGTGCCCCAGGGATGACGCGTTTTTGTAGGCCAACCCGGAAGTTAGCGGCGCACGGGTTCCCTCGGTTGAAAGCCTATGCATTTTTCCTATAGACTTTTGGAAAAATCGCAGAAAATAAGCTCTGTGTTTAACAAAGGGTTATGACACTTACACGTTTTGTCTATCAAGATAATCTTTACAAGTTAACACAACATTTATACATTTTGAAGCCTAAATAAAGTTGTCAGATATAAAAGGCTAACAGTAGGCTATAAACGGACTACAGCACACCATGGTCGCGGATCAACGTCATCACCACCAAGCTTCTTCAAACTGTATTTAAAAGGTCCCGTTCTTCGTGATCCCATGTTTCAAACTTTAGTTAGTGTGTAATGTTGTTGTTAGAGTATAAATAAAATCTGTAAAATTTTAAAGCTCAAAGTTCAATGCCAAGCGAGATATTTTATTTAACAGAAGTTGCCTACATCGAACGGCCAGTTTGGACTACATCCCTCTACTTCCTTCTTTAATGACGTCACTAAAACAGTTTTTTGACTAACCTCCGCCCACAGGAATACACAAGAGTTGCGTTTGTAGAGTGTGTTTGTCGCCATGTCGTCGAAACGCTGTTATTTTCATCCCGCAGTCCAATCACCGGGTCTGATTGATAGGGTAAAGACATGTTTACAATAACACTGAGCGCGTGCATCTCCACGTTATGGTAAGAGGCGTGACCTTTCCGGGCAAGATGCGCTAAGCTGCTGTCGAATCACAACACAGGAACCGCTGGCACAATCAGAACTCGTTACGTATTTCTGAAGGAGGGACTTCATAGAACAAGGAAGTCATCAGCCCGTTTTTATGACAGTGGAAACAGCGGTATGCAGATAAGTAAATTAATGTGAAAAATACTGTGTTTTTTTACACGCGAAACATGAACACATGTTATATTGCACACTATAAACACAATCAAAGCTTCAAAAAACCACGAAAAACGGGACCTTTAAAAAACAACTTTATTTATAAACATGCTCGCTGATTATGATCTGTGCTGTTATTAATACTTATCCACTTTATTATGAGAAATGCTGTCCAAATGTCCCGTTTTTAATGATGACATCTAAAGTCCCCGCCAAAGGAAGTAGTCCCTTTTAGCAATTTGTTAGCAACCGCCGATTTTAAGACACAGTAAAAGTTTAAAAAAAAAATCACAAGCGGGTTATAACTGGTGTGTTTTATGTCATAGATCAAAATGTGAAAGTATTTAGAGGCTTTGTTAACCACAGACCTTATTTCAGGCGATTTAGCAAAAAACCCATTCAAAAAACCCATAGACTTCACGGCGTTGGAACCAGAAGTCCTAAAATGCTAACTCGCTTCCGGGTTTTGCCTACAAAAATGCGTCATCCCTGAGGCACTCTATCTACCACGACACATAAGGAAATATGTGATGCAGACATTATAAAACCATTTAAATACAACACAAATTCTTTATTTATTATATCAGTAGTTAAGGGTAAAAGACTTTTTTAAAAAATATTTTTAAATTTGTTTTTAAAATATTCCGAGTCTTTTGTGCCGAGTCGAGTCAAGTCTGAAGTCATTTCAGGTCGAGTCTGAGTCTGAAGTCTGTTAAAATGCGACTCGAGTGCGACTCGAGTCCGAATCTCTAACTCGAGTGCCCATCTCTGGATCATGTTATAAATTTCCTAATAATAAACCGTGGTTCTCTAAAGATGTTAAAAAGGCCATAGTTGAGAGAAATAAATCCTTCAACCAAGGAGATATGAACTCATATTATGATCTTCAAAAACAAGTAAAAAGAAATATTAAGACAGCTAAAAATAATCATAAAATTAAAGTGCAGAATCTCTTCTCCTCTGGACACTCTCGCCTGGCTTGGGAGGGTGTCAAATCTATGATAGGGATGAGTTCAAACAAAAGCCCAATTGTTAAAATCAGTAACCACGATTCTGACTTTGTTTTCTCTAATGAACTCAATACTTTTTATAATCGTTTTAATTTACATGATTTTAACCATGAATTGTTTGTGTTGAGAAGCTCTGTCACTGAATCCCCAAATAATCTGCATGTCGACAGGGGACAGGTTGTTAAACTTCTTAAAGGGGTGAATGAGAGGAAGAGCCCGGGGCCTGATGGTATTGAGGGTCGGATTCTTAAAAATTTTTGTCATATTTTTACTAAATCTCTTGAGCTATGCATAGTACCCACTCTCTGGAAAAAGTCTGTTATTATTCCAGTTCCTAAAATTAAGACCCCAAAAATATTGAATGACTTTAGGCCCATCGCATCGACTTCCTTAATTATGAAAATTTTTGAAAAAATTGTAAAAGGCGAACTTATGAGTCATGTCCTACCGGTGCTGAACCCACTTCAATTTGCCTACAGACCAGGAAGAGGTGTTGATGATGCAATTGCAACCCTGCTCAACTTGTCACTAACTCATCTTGAGGAAGCCAATTCTCTGGTTCGTTTGCTTTTTATAGACTTCTCATCAGCATTTAATTGAATTCAACCTCACTTGTTGGCGGAGAGACTGAGATCTACCAATGTAGACAATACCCTCATTCTGTTGCTTATCGATTTTTTAACAAATAGGACCCAGCAAGTCAAAGTTAACGGCACTCTGTCTAACTCCTTGGTGTCCTCTACTGGTGCACCTCAGGGTTGTATTCTTTCACCACTGTTGTTTGTTTTATATACTAATACGTGTCAAAGTCGCCATAAGAACCACTATGTTGTTAAATTTGCTGATGATTCGGTTATTGTCTCTCTGTTGTACGGTGATGCTCCAGACCATGGCCCTGTCCTGTTGGAATTTTTTGACTGGTGCCAGTCAAATGTTGATGTTGACTGTTTTTTTATGAAAATGTTTTATTGTTGCTTCATTGAATCAGTCCTTACTTTTTCGTATGTTTGCTGGTTTAATAGGTTAAATTAAAAAAAACTGAACTGCTTGAACGCACTAGTAAAGGAGTGTGGGGAAATTTCTGGCATACAGCTTAACAACCTCATGGACACTTTTAAAGCCAGGTCTGTTAAAAAAGCTAAAGATATCCTGTCTGACCCTTCACATCCTCTGCAGGAGATGTTTAAACCACTCCCCTCAGGCAGGAGGTACTTAGTGCCCAAGTGTAGGACAAACAGATCAAAAAACTCCTTCGTCCCCCACTGTCATTGGCTTCTTGAATAAATTATAGCCCAATGTATTGCCTTTGGTCAAGGATGCTGCACCTTTGACAATGTTATATTGTTTATATTGTTTTTGCACTTATTTTACTTTATTTTATTTTAATTTAATTTCTCCAAACTTAATTTAACTATTGTTTATTTTTATCCCTATGTTTTTATTTTATGACAATAAAATATTTTTTTCTGTTGTCGATTGGGTGGATGCATGCATTTCTTTGTCTGTTGCCATTGACTGCAAAACAATTTGCCCCTCGGGGATCTAACAAAGTGTTGAAGATGAAGTTGAAGAGGTAGATGGGATGAAATCAGATAGATAGCAGGCACATTCTTTGAATAGTTGTTATCCTGTACGTGCAAGTGATCACATTTCTAAAGAGGTTCTTCTGACATCTTTCGCAGGGTCACCACCTTCATACAAGAACCATAAAATACATCTGCTGTACAAACGTGGGCATAAACAACATACACACACAAACAAATAACACAAAATGAAATGCTTAATGGGATAGTTCACCCAAAAAAGAAAATTCTGTCATCATTTAGTCACCCTCAAGTTGTTCCAAACCTGTATGAGTTTCTTTCTTCTGCTGAACACAAAAGAAGATATTTTGAAGAAAATGGATAACCAAATAGTTGATGAGCCCCACTGACTTCCATAGTATGGAAAAAAATAAAAAAATACTATGGAAGTCAATGGGGCCCATCAACTGTTCGGTTACTGATATTCTTTTCTAAATATCTTCTTTTGTGTTCAGCAGAAGAAAGAAATTCATACAGGTTTGGAACAAAGTGAGGGTGAGTAAATAACAGAATTTTCATTTTTGGGTGAACTATCCCTTTAAAGGTGCTCCATGTAAGAATGACAGCTAGTGGTTGAAATGGGTACTGGAGTCCAAATTCAAAATATTGTTTGCACCGCCCCCTCCTCCTCGGGTTGCCAGTTTGAAGACGCTCAACAGGAACGAGCTCAATTGATATTGGAAGGCGAGGAGACTTACACACTGTAAGATAATTAGTTGATTTATTGATTTATGATGAGTTGATATCGCGTTTTAATATGCTCCCGTTCATAGAGATTTTTAGATGGATGCTGAGGCTTTTTAGGTCGGGTAGAATCTGCGATCTCTGACCCAGTTTGCTCGCTGGCTTCCATGGCTGCAATTCGCTGCATATGTTTTCCGCCAACTGGCAACCTCGGGTGGCGAAATACTATTTGGTAAATTGGCAACGTGGGGTCTTGCACACATCAAAACAAAAACAGAAATTCCGACACGGAACGCAAATTTCAAAGTAAAATTACTGGCTGTAACAATGGTTTTCAGAGAAACCAGTATGTGAACTGAGCATGTTTAATAAATATCTGCAAACATATTATGGTATTTTAAAGGGTTATTTCACCCAAAAATGAAAATAATGTCATTTATTACTCACCCTCATGCCGTTCCACACCCGTAAGTCCTTCGTTAATCTTCGGAACACAAATTAAGATATTTTTGTTGAAATTCGATGGCTCAGTGAGGCCTCCATAGCCAGCAATGACATTTCCTCTCTTAAGATCCATTAATGTACCAAAAACATATTTAAATCAGTTCATGTGAGTACAGTGGTTCAATATTATTATAATAAAGTGACGAGAATATTTTTGGTGCGCCAAAAAAACAAAATAACGACTTATATATTGATGGCCGATAATTAAGCTTCGGAGTGTTATAATTCTTCTGAATCACGATTCAGATCGCGTGTCAAACCACCAAACTACTGAAATAATGCGACTTTGGCGCTCCGAACCGCTGATTCGACACGCTGATTTATAATGCTCCGAAGCTTCATGAAGCAGTGTTTTGAAATCTGCTATCACTATATAAGTCGTTATTTTTTTGTTTTTTTGGCGCACCAAAAATATTCTCATCGCTTATATGTAATACGTTTAATATAATACAATATAATTATATATAATATAATATAATTATAATACGTTTTTAGTACCTTTATGGATCTTGAGAGAGGAAATCTCATTGCTCCCTATGCAGGACTCACAGAGCCATCAGATTTCAACAAAAATATCTTAATTTGCATTCCGAAGATTAACGAAGGTCTTATGGGTGTGGAACGGCATGAGGGTGAGTAATTCATGACATTATTTTCATTTTTGGGTGAACTAATCCTTTAATGCTTTAGTACAGTAAAAACTTACATAGAGCACCTTTAAGCATTTCATTTTGTGTTATTTGTTTGTGTCTGTTGTTTATGCACACGTTTGTACAGCAGATGCATGTGTAATGCTGTTGGAGCATGAAAAATGTCTGCAAAGTTAAGTCCACACCAAAGGGAGTTATTATTCTTTATTTAAGAAAGCACTGTTTATGATTTCCTAAAAATGCTCGATTGTAGTCTTGAGTTTTCTTACATACGCTTCACAGTATACCTCATTAAAATTTTCCCACCCAAGGAATACGTAAAAAAGGGGGCGAGGTATGGTTGAGTTGCACTAATAGTGTCAAAGAGATGCTGTAAATTATAAGAAAAATTTGTTTTCTGAAAATTGAATGATGTAAAATGTATTCTAGTAGACCCCATAATCAAAATTATGAACCTGTAAGTGAGCATAATAGGGGCCTTTTAAAATTGCATTCCACTGAAGTAAAAGTCACAGGTTTGGAACCACAAGAGGCCAAGTGAATGATAACAAAATTTCTATTTTTGGGTGAACTGCTTCCTTTAAAATGGAAACTCATTTCAAATCCTCCCTTTAAAGAACTACAAACATCCTGAAAATCAAGCAAACGTCTTATAAACAACCAGAGAGGAGGATGGGCACTGGGCGGACACACACAAACAAGGGGAGAGAGAGAATTACAAATGTTTTCCAAGGAAAAAAAAAAATCTCAAGAGAGCTTCATGTGCGTGTTTCTCTCTCTGTATACAAACAGAAAAATCTATTACATCCAAGCAGGCAGAATGTTATACCCCCTGCATGTGTAATGAAATGCATATTTCTCAAACATTTAAAAACACCCAAAATAAAATATAATTTTTAATAGAGCATCAAAAGACCATCAAAACACACACAAACAATTCCTATGGTTTCTTCGAATGAGGAATTACAGGAAGTGGATCACAATTCTGCATAGGAAAAACAAAACACAATACTGAGGCAGCTAATCTCTACAAAATTATTGGTCGAATGGCAACAGCTGAAATTGCAACAGCAAAATCTGATTAGAGCTGTAAACATCTGATCGTATCACCAGTTCTAAACAAGCACTGAAAGCCTGGATACTACAATGCCTAACGGGCCGTTTCCATGACACCATTTTTTTTTTTTAAACTAAAAATGAAAAACTTTGTATGCATTTTGGCTGTTCATTTACACAACACAGCGTTTTGGGGGCCAGAAACATATAAAGTTTCAAAGTTTTTGAAAACATTACCATTATGGTCTCCATGTAAACTACAAAAAAGCGAATTTGTGAAAACGGTGACGTCACACGCATGCGTATTATGTGTTCAGTCTATGGGAGCATAGTGTTTCTTTACAAAGTGACATCGCCATCTACTGGCCTGGCATGAATAATACTGCTTTTTTAAATCATTTTCGTGAATTCGGCTGAACGGAGATTGTTTTGATAACACTGGCATCTGTACGTGAAAAACGCAAAGGAAAAACTTTGTTTTTACTACGTCACTGTCGTGTAAATGCACCCTCAGTGACATCTGGACACTATTTTTTCTTTTGTTTTTACATTTTCATGCTGCAAAAAACTGTCAAAATGTTGTTATAAGCATAAACGACACTAAATGTTGTAAAACAAATAAAGACAATTTGCCAAAGAGGCAAGAAAAAATTATAATATTTTATGCAATTCACCAGAGGTAAATTTATTTTAAGGATGTTTAGTTATTTGTACTGGAAAATGAGATAAAAAAAAAAATACAGATTTTTACTGAAATTGTTCTTTCTGTATGCATAATTGATTTAAATAAGATAGAATGTGTTAACCATTCAATAAAGAAGAAAAGACCAATCACAACACAATATCCAAATATTGCAATGGGAGATTGTCATATGTTAATTTTAATTAAATGGCACATCTAAGGCTGAAATTGTCTACAAACACTTTTGCTGGAGTTGAAAGTGGAGCAAATGTTAAGTGTATCAATATTTAAAGATAATTGTGGAGAAGAAAAAATCTGAGGAATTTCAATACAGGGCAAATTATGATAAGGAAACACAAAGGAAGGGTGGGGATGTCTAAAATAGAGGCTGTAACTAAAGCATTATGGGAGCAACATTTAAATCAAATATTTTATTACATTAGATGTTTAACATTTACATTTAATTTCCAAAGCAACTTACAAATGCGAATAAAAGCAATCAAATCAACATGAGTGCAACAGTATGCAAGTGCCGTGTCAAGTTTAACCAGTGCAACACACATACTTTTCTCCATACAGTCACACTGCTCTAAAGGAAGTGTTTCCCTGATTTAGGAAATGAGACACTGTGAATGAAAATCACCTACACACATGCACACCACTCTCTCTCACCTTCCCCAGCAGGACGGTCATCTTGTGTCTCCAGCGTCCCTTATTAAGAGAGGCCACTCTGATCCAGACATTGAGCTGAGAGTTATACATCCACACATAACTGCTGTTGATGCGTCCACCTGGAAATAACAACCGCAACATTAACAGCAGCAAGAGCAGACTGTGTGTGTTTGTACACAAATTTGTACAGAAAAGTGAGCTAAATCTTACAAAACCTTTTGCACAAGTATAAGTATGAAAGGCACAATATGTAAGATTTTTGGTTTAAAACATCACAAAACCACTAGAACAATTTTATATATTTTATTGACTTGTGTACTGACATTATCCCAAATGTTTCCAAGAATGTTTAAATCCACATATATTAGCAATTTTAACCAGGACACGGACCATGTCCGTGCGTCGACTATCAATGACATCATATCCGCGTTTCCCTCGATTTTCGGTGTTATTTTGTAGAAACCATGGAAACACCAAAGACGCTTTAATATATTATGTGTTTTATTAGACAGGTGAGCAACTGTTTGGATCATAGACTGTAAAAAAAGATGGACGACGCGACGCCGCTTCCTTCCATTGTAATGAACTGAGGCCAAAATGGCTGACGATGGGCGCTGACATGTTACGCAAAAACGTCATAAAAAAAAAGTTTGCAACCTGGGCATGCGCAGAAGGTATCGTCCGTGGAACCGGAGGCGGAGCCGCTGTATCAAACTTCCGCCCAGACGACTGCGTCATCGTTCATGTATTTTAAATAGACTATAAAAATTATACACAATTTAAAATTCTACCTATAAAATAATAGGCTATTCTGTTTCTAGAGCAATAATATTTTTGAGACAGCAAATTCAGTAGATAAACTCAATATAATATGCCACTAGAAACAACTCTAAATCGTCAGAAACGGTCCTGCCATTTTAAATCAAGTTCAACTAACGTTACAGGAGATCGATTGCTGTAATTAGAGTAAGCTATCATTAGTTTTGTCCTGCTAATTATTATTTTATACCCATAAAAATAATAAGTAACTGCCAGATAACGATCACCTGCTTTTTCCCGACATGGTTAACATTAGGTGTGTTATCTTAACTAATAACATTTATTAATTAGCTTATAACGCCCACATTTAATGTTACAGAGAAAAAGTTCAGCGATCCGTCAGATCCTGTAGGTTAGTACAGATTCTGTTAGTACAGTTTACTGCTGAACAACTCATTTTGTTGGTGTTAAATAACAAAGAAATCGAAAATTAACAGTTAATACATCTTCAGTCTCCCCTCGAAGCTCCGACAGTCCTCAGACAAGCTGTCAATCAACTTCGAATCATGACGACACGCCCCGTTTTTATAGCATCAAATTGCTAGCTAAAATCTAAATCATCACAAAAACGAACAATTGAATATATATCAGCGTGATAACAATTACCTTAAATGACCAAAACCATCTTTCAGAAAGTTTTATTTGAAGCAGAATTTATTTTTAAGTTTTCACTGAAGTCTCATTCGTCTGCATTGAGCGGGCGGGGTTTATGACCTGTACTGCATCCAGCCACCAGGGGGCAATCAAAGAGCCCGCAGCTTCACTTTTCAGGACGTATGAGACACACCCGGTTTGGATACATTCATCGACAGAAAACTAATTGTTGTTATATAGCTCAACACAGTAAGTCTTATTGTTTGAATCTCATTTTCTTGATTTACCGTGAGTACCATGTTTTACCATGACTAATGTTAATAAATCTTTAATGCATTAGCTCATCCACAAATATGATTTATACCCGAGTCCTATCAGATTCTTTTCAACCGGCTGTAGACGTGAAGACAACACTTCCCATGAATCCACGAAATCCTTTGTTTTGAATAAGCGACCTCTCGCAGTGAAAAATTACATATAGTACCTTAAAGGTGCCCTAAAACGTTCTTTCACAAGATGTAATATAAGTCTAAGGTGTCCCCTGAATGTGTCTGTGAAGTTTCAGCTCAAAATACCCCATAGATTTTTTTTAATTAATTTTTTTAACTGCCTATTTTGAGGCATCATTAACTATGCACCGATTCAGGCTGCGGCCCCTTTAAATCTCGCGCTCCCTGCCCCCCGAGCTCTCGACTATAAAACGGTGCATAAACAAAGTTCACACAGCTAATATAACCCTCAAATGGATTTTTACAAGATGTTCGTCATGCATGCTGTATGCATGCTTCGGATTATGTGAGTATAGAATTTATTTGGATGTTTACATTTGATTCTGAATGAGTTTGATAGTACTTCGTGGCTAAAGCTAACATTACACACTGTTGGAGAGATTTATAAAGAATGAAGATGTTTATGCATTATACAGACTGCAAGTGTTTAAAAAATGAAAATAGCGACGGCTCTTGTCTCCGTGAATACAGTAAGAAACGATGGTAACTTTAACCACATTTAACAGTACATTAGCAACATGCTAACAAAACATTCAGAAAGACAATTTACAAATATCACTAAAAATATCATGTAATCATGGATCATGTTATTATTGCTCCATCTGCCATTTTTCGCTATTGTTCTTGCTTGCTTACCTAGTCTGATGATTCAGCTGTGCACAGATCCAGACATTAATACTGGCTGCCCTTGTGTAATGCTTTGAACATGAGCTGGCATATGCAAACATTGGGGGCGTACTAGGGGTGTGACGAGACGGGTATCTCACAAGACGAGACGAGACTCGAGATTGAGTTCACGAGACGAGACAAGATGGCGAAATACGTGACTAGAAAAAATTGTCTGCAGGTGTATTTGAAATGTTTTAACTAATCATCTTGTAATGAATGTCATTTCAGTTCTACTTTCTGAGTATGAATTATCATATGCAGTAAAAGACAACAATACTCAAGTACTGTAAAAGGTTTTGCCACTAACTCAACTGACTGACTTCTCTTCTGTATGATTTCAGTCTCTTCAGACCTTACTGTACATGCTTTATGAGCTTCTACAACTTTTGACCTCCTAACTGAACTCCTTTCCACAAACTTATCATAGAAATAAAACAGTATAAATAAAAATGGTAACACTTTACAATAAGGTCTCATTTATTAACATTAATGTATTAACAAACATCAACTAACAATGAACAATATATTTGCTACAGTATTTATTAATCTTTGTTTATGTTAGTTGATAAAAATAGTCATTCATTGTTAGTTCATGATAGTTCACAGTGCATTAACTAATGTTAACAAATGAAACCTTATTGTTTGTGCTTAATAAGATTAAGAGAAAACTGTTATTCATTTGTATGGTAACACTTTACAATAAATGCAACCATAATCACACTCAATATTCAAAGTGCAAATAAGACCAAATTTTTATTTGATACAGAGCTAAGAACTGGTTACAACTACACTGCCCAGCCTAAAATAGCTTTCATATTGAGAGATATCTGTATTCATCAGGGAGCCGCTTTCAAAATGCGGGGTATTGAAAACGCGTTTGAATGTGCACACGCGTTTACTTTCACTTTCAGCGATCACGCGTAACTCTGTAAATATGGAGCGGCGGCGACCGTCATCCAACTGAATTAAATGTTTTTTATTTAAATGCAAATAAACGACAGTGGAGGCGTAATGTAAACGTAGCGGTGGCATATTCTTTCTTAATCATCCTAACATTCTGTTATGGCAACACCACAAGACTACTTTTCACCTCGACGAGAAATCTCGTCACAGTTTAGTCTCGCGAGATCTCGTGCCACGAGATCTCGTCACACCACTAGGGCGTACATATTAATGATCCCGACTGTTACGTAACAGTTGGTGTTATGTTGAGATTCGCCTGTTTTCCGGAGGTCTTTTAAACAAATGAGATTTACATAAGAAGGAGGAAGCAATGGTGTTTGAGACTCACTGTATGTCTTTTCCATGTACTGAACTCTTGTTATTCAACTATCCCAAGGTAAATTCAATTTTTGATTCTAGGGCACCTTTAAAAGCAAAGTATTTTGACACTTGCTGTTTGTCAAAGATTATTTTATATTTTTTTTAGTCCATATAATGCCACTGAATGTGTGCTACTGTTTGACACTTGAAAAAAAAGTGGAAAAAACTGTCTTCTGAAGCAAAATGATAGGTGTGCATCAGAAAAATACTAATATATATATATATATATATATTTTTTTTTTACTTTTTTTTAACTTTAAAGCATTGCTTCTAGTCTAATGTCATATGAATGTTCATGAGAGGGACGCTGTGACGTAACTGAGCTGTTGAGAAGTAACGCGGAAGCTCAAGTATGTTTGCTTGACGTGCAAGAACCGCAGCACATTTGAGCTTACACAAGAACCAATGAGGTTTGTGCTTGTGCGTCAAGCATGTTCGGTTGAGCTTCTGTTTATATTCGCCGTTTAATGTTTAAATGTGAATAAAAGCCTAAATTCCATCTGTTTGTCATACAAAGCAATCCTGTCGCTTCAGAAAATTTGGACTAAACCACTCAATTCATATGGATTAGTTTTACAATCTCTTCAGGAACTTTGTCAAAGTGGTAGTTGTGTAGCTACCAAAGAGAGGGACAGAAATCTCTCAGATTTCATTAAAATATCTTCATTTGTGTTCCAAAGATGAACGAAAGCCTTACAGGGTTGGAACAACATGAGCGTGAGAAATGATGACAGAATTTTCATTTTTGGGTGAACTAACCCTTTAAATGTCCAAATACTTTTGGGGGCCACTGTATAATTATCAGCCACTATCAGCTTGTCAAGTATTTTAACTTTTTTGCAAATCCACAAACATGTTATCAGTTCTCAGTTTGAGACAACACCATGTCTGTAATTACACAAACCACTGTGCTTCACCTGTGTTCCTGTCAAACAGAAATGCTCCCTCTGATCTAAACGTCCTTTCTTGTTGTCATCTATGTTTATCTAAACCTGCGGAGTGGCTGTTCTATTCTGTGACACTTCCCATCTCGCCCAAATGGCTGGTTATCATCTAAACAGCAGGTCTGAGACAAGCTCTAACAGTCTTTCTCTCCCACACACACACACTAAACACCTGGCAGCAGGCCGTTCCACTTTAATTCTGTTTACAGGCTTAGATAATGAAGGTGTCAGAAGTTCTCAAATAGCACATGAGGCCCTTCTTCCCTCTCAGTGCTGTCAAAGTCCCTTGAAGGTAAGTTGCCGCACTAGCCGGCCATCTTAGTAACACCTTCATTCAACTATTTTCTATGCAGTATCATAAGATTGTGCCTTTTTAGCTCATATTATTGAACGCACATGCAAGCAAGAGTAAACAAACTAAAAATGACTGGCTTTTTTAACTGTTAGCAGAAAAAAGGGAGAAAAGGGAAGCTCAAAGATGGAAAAAGCAGAGATAGAAAAGAAATGAATAACGTTTTTGAGGAAGTACGAGCACCACAGCAAGAACTACAGTACTCATAAAGTCCATTAGCGGACTAGCTGAGCAACTGTCAGGTAAACAAAGGCAGAGCCAAAATCTCTGTCTAATTAAAGAGGATGTGTATGCTTTGTCCTCTAATACTGAGTAAACATTATAAAGCCTGGCTTCAGTCCTTTTAGTTTGCTCTTCTCTATTCATAAGTATCCCCTGACAAAGACCATCAGGCCTTTGTGACATTCGTTCAGACTGAAGACCGGATAAACCAGCATTTAAGACGGAGACTGTCTCCTGCTGACACTTCACATGTTGTCACAGAGATTGCCTAAAGCAGACACTTTCAGTACCGGATGCAAAACCTGCAGGTGAACAGTAAAGCTACTCATTAAGCAGAGATATTGCTAGAAATATGCTGATGGGATGTAGCTTCAAATTTATTGTGGATAATCCTGAATGATTTAAGCACATTTTTGGCTTGGCTAAGAGTACAAAATTGGTTGGCAACTTAAATATATTGCAACTCAAAAATGTTTTCAGCATTCATAACATTTCTTGCAAGAACCAGTATCTAATCTTGGCATACGCAATATAGTCAAGTATGCACACACATACAAAAAGCCTCATGTATTAAAAAATAATAATGAAAAAAATAAACCCCACTATTTTACTTTATTCCTTGGCTCTTTAATTGTGCAACTGTACATTTTCATTCTGTTCATTGTTATTTTTTTATTTTTCTACAGACCTTGATGACAGCATTAATGATTTTAAAAATCCTGAAAGAAAGAATCTTAATTTGAGTTGCTTACATGTGTAAATAATAAGTACCTTTGCATTATGCAATAGCTTGAATATGATTTATGTTTAGGGACAGCCCCGTTCATTAGCCTCCTAAAAAGGACAACTGTAAACAGGAAGCGTTAGATCTTTCAAAACTTCAAGTTGTAAAACAGAAAGCTTCTTGTTCAGGTTTGGACAGAATGATTTGTGGTTTCTCAAATAGCGAGAAAGCATATCTTTATTTACTCAAACTGCAAACCGGCATGATTTTCTTTCTTCTGTGGAACACAAAATATTTCAAAAAAAGACATCACATGTATTTTCATTGTCCATACAATGAAAGTCAATGGGTTCCAAAGCAGTTTTGTAGAAGAGAGAAAGTCATACAGGTTTGGAATAACATAAGGGTGAAAATGGCAGCAATTTTCATTTTCAGGCTCTTCTGAAGAAATGCAGATACAGGGCTCCCATCAACGATTATTTGGCATGTAATTTAATACGTTAATAATGTCCAAACTGTCCAAAATGCAGGGTACTTTAGTGTATTTCAAGTTTATTTACTTGTACACGCTTTGATTTTATTTGTATGCAATAAGCAAAAAGCAAAAAAATTAACTGCAAAATCTAACCTTCTGCTCATCTTCTGCTTGATTATATTATATAAAGGGTTAGTTCAACCAAAAATATAAATTCTGTCATTATTTACTTACCCTCATGTCGTTCCAAAACCGTAAGACTTTCGTTCATCTTTGGAAAACAATTGAAGATCTTTTTGCTGAAATCTGAGAGCTTTCAGGTCCCTCCATAGACAGCTACGCAACTGACACTTTGATGGTTCAAAAAGTTCATAAAGAGATCGTAAAACTAGGCTAATCCATATGAATTGAGTGTTTAGTCCAAATTTTCTGAAGAGACTCGATCGCTTTATATTAGAGTTGTCCAAAGTACTAACTTTGGTACCGAAATGTTAAAAATTTAATGCTTTGAGCGCTGTTAAGCAGATTCATAAACACCTCTGATTGGCCATTGTGTTGATGTGCTCAACGGATATGTCTGTGATTGGGTACAATGTAGTACACTGTAAATAGGCAATGACACTCCCGCTTTCAAAATGCTTTCAAATTCAAACACTCCCGTGCGTTGATTATTGTAGCCAATCACAGACATATTTGATGAGTGCAACACAATGGCCAATCAGAGGTGAAAAGGTTCCTTTTCCGCTCAACAGTGCTCAAAGCGTTTTTACATTTTTAAAATTTCAGGACCGATTGGTCGGTACTTTTGACAACTCTGCTTTATATGAGGAACAGACTGAATTTAGGTTTATATTATTCACATATAAACATTCATCAACTTAAACATCAGTTATGGTAAACGGAAGCTCAAGAATTTTGCTTGATGCATGTAGGGCTGCAACAATGAATCGATAAAATCGATAAAATTCGATTATTAAAAGAGTTGGCAACGAATTTCATTATCGATTCGTTGTGTCGCGCGACTATTACGCCTCTCAATAAGACGCTGAGATGTTTGAGTATAAAAAAGCGCGGTTGAGCGCGAAGCAGAGCGGAGCAAAAATAAATAAATAAATAGCAGAGCGGAGGTAGAGGAAAGACCATCGGAGAGTAAGCAAGTTTGTGAATATTTTAAATAAACAAGGAAAAACAAAATAATAGAGATCCATCTGTCATACAGTGTTATTGTGGCTGCGTTCAGTGCTCGTGACACGCAAGACGCGTCGCTATGGAAACATTAAAGGCAAACGTTCTAAAATAACGGTCGCCTTAAAAAAACTATAAAATATTTTAAACTCACGCTCGAAAGGGTTAATATTAATCAAACAACAAAAGACAGAGACAATCACTCACTGCTCTTTAGCTTTAATAAGGATTTATTATATATTAATTATATTTAATCCATAAGGAATGTTGTATGCAAGTTGTTATAAAGAATGCATATATCATTCATTGAAAAGGCAGCATTGTGTTCTTCTTTAGGAGGAGTGGTTTTATTGGATTATAAGATAATATTTTTTTTTTAGGTCACAGCAGTTAAATCTGTGTCTGTATTGCATGTTCAAATTTTAATATTATTCATATTAATAGGTTAATGCAGTAGTTGTTTTCTCCAGGAGTATATAATGGGTTTGGAAATTTTAGAGAAATTCATAATGCATTACAATTTAACTAAACCTGTTCGATTTAGTCAACTAAAATCTTGTGATATTTAGTCAACTACTAAAACAATTCAAATGACTAAAACATGATTAAAGATGAATGGCATTTTAGTAAAAAGACTATGACTAAAACTAAATAAAAATTTGCTGTCAAAATTAACACTGATCTGTTGTTATGTATTTATTCAGTGCTTTGTCCTATATCGGTTATTGTTGACAAATATATTTGGGAGTGAGTGAGTGAGTGAGTGAGTGAGTGAGTAAGTGAGTGTAGTGTAAAGAAGAAGTTCTACCGTTCAAACAAATCCTGTTAAGTTTTCTGATTTGTATTTGTTTTATTTAAAAAAAAAAAAAAAAAAAAAAAAAAAAGATGTATTGTTCTGACAGCTCAGGTCCCTTTAAACAAAAATATACATCTTTTTGTGCACTTTATTAAAAAAAAAACCATATATTTGGCAGATGTAAAGCATACATGTATATGTTTTTTGTGTTAGTTCATTTGTTTTTTGTTTTTTATTACTTTAACAGCTCAGGGATGTTAAAAGAGCAACCTGTTTTTGCACATTCTGAGGATTTTTTGCACTGTGAATTTGCACTGTCAGTTCTGTTTTTGAATAAAAGGTTGGAAATTAATGGGTTTTTTCCCCGATTCATCGATTAATCGTAAAAATAATCGACAGATTAATCGATTATTGAAATAATCGTTAGTTGCAGCTCTAGATGCATGCGAGAACCAATGAGGTTCATTCTCATGTTACGCAGCAAGTTTGAGCTTTTCGCAAGTGTTCTCACGCGTCATTCAGGTTTGGTTTAGCTTCTGTGTATGTTCACTGATCAATGTTTATATGTGAATAAAAACCTAAATTAAATCTGTTAATCATATAAAGAGATCGAGTCTCTTGAGAAAATTTTGACTAAACCACTCAATTCATATGTTTTACGTTTACGATCTCTTTATAAACTTTTTGAAGTGTCAAAGTGTCAGTTTAGCTGCCTATGGAGGGACAGAAAGCTCTCAAATTTCATTAAACAAAACAAAAAAACGTAATTTGTGTTCTGAAGATGAAAGAAAATCTTACGGGTTTGGAACGACATGAGGGTGAGAAATTAATGACAGAATTTTCATTTTTGGGTGAACTAACCCTTTAAAAAAAAAAAAAAAACGGTGGATGGGTGTATAAGGCCACTAATGCGTTTTCGTTTTAAAAAACATAACTTTTGCTACGGTTACGTCTGTCGTTTACACTACTCCAGCATTTTCGGCCCTCGATAACTGAGACTTTTGAAAACGCTGCAGAGCCTGTTTTAGTTTGAAAACGCCGGAGTTGCATTTCAGCGTAGGCGGAGCAAAACAGAGACTTTTGAAAATGATGGTGTTCACTCTGTGCATCCTTGACGACCGTGAAACAATACCATGGAGACTGAACTGCAATCTTTGCTGGCTTTGTTGGCATTTTTAGCAGCCATTGTACAGTTAAACTCTGCATTTTTTTTAATACTGTAGCAACCTACATGTGCAAGAGGCAACTGTTTACACTTGTACATGCAAGCCCAGTGTGCATGAACAGTCATATGACATGCGTTTTCAGTTGTGTAGTGTAGACTGGGTTTTAAAACGAAAACGCACTAGTATAAACAAAGACTAAATAAAGTGTTTTTAAGCTTATGAAGCATGTTCCCTTAGAATAATTTGTGAATAACTGATATAGCAGGCGGTGATCTTACACTCTAGAGTTGAGATTTTTGTTATTCTTGTAGAAAATCCACAAGTAATGTTTATCAAAGACAGCTGAACCACCAAGCCTGTAGGATATGGCTTCTGACAGAAAGAAGAGTATAGATTTAGTAAGGGGCCTCTGAACCTAATGCTGGAGGCAAGCCAACTGCACGTGCACACGAGAACAGCAATAAGAAGCGTGTGTGTGCCTGTGTGAGAGTGTGTGTGTGTGTGTGTGAGTGTGAGTGTGAGAGAGAGAGAGAGAGAGAGAGAGAGAGAGAGAGAGAGAGACAAGGGCAAACCTGACACGTGAGAACATGAGTGCAAAAACAGCTCTATTCATGGAAATCAGTCAAACAAAACATACTCCTTACTACTTCATGTTTTTAAAGCGCTAAACAATGGTTCTAGAAGGAGAAGAATAAGAATTAACAATTCAGAGTTCCTCGTTATGACATCTACCTTGTGCAAACAAAAACACACACAACCTTAAAGAGTTTAGATCAAGTTCAAATGCATAAAAACATCACAGTTATAGAAACTCCTCGAGTGCATGACCTGATTACATAGACGGGCCCTGGATGACGTGACGCAATAACTTCTCCCACATCTGCCGCCAAACACTGCAGATCGTTCCTGGAACTATTCTGAAACTCTTGGCACAAATACTCCCTCAAGATGCCGCTTGCTTGCGCCAGTTAGAGTTTAAAATGTCCCAAGCTTTCGGCAAAAAGTACGCTAGAGTTTGCCAGTGAGAACAGCCCTTGACACACTAGCTGGTCAGAGAGGCAGCTGTTGTTTCCGATTTTCCTCAAATCATAAACAGCTGCTCCAGAAATGTCCTCACAAACAAGGCATTTGCTAAAAGCCCTTAACTCACCACAGAAAGCCCTGGACTAATTTGTCCAACCCATCCACACAATAACACAAATTGCTTAAATGAAGCTCAAATGAACAGTGTATTTACAATTAGAAGTTTACATTGTCTGAAGAAAATGTGAGTGATGCTTGCTAATGCACAAGGTACTGCCACAACGCCAGGATGGTGTGAACACCGTGTTCCAAATTATTATGCAAGTGACATATAAGTAAGATTTCAGTAGAATAAACATTCAGATTTTAGTTTTTCTAATAAAATGTTTGTTTGTTTGTTTATTTATCCATGTCTTTTTAGATAACTGGTATCAATCTCAGACAAAATAATTTGCCAGATCTATGGAAACCCTACTTAGAGGTTGTTCCACATTATTAAGCAAGTCACAGTTCTCATGCAATATGGGGAGGAAGAAAGATCTTTCTGGCTTTTTTTTTATAGCTGCCCTTTTAATACAATTAATTGTTTTGACAGGAACTTTCAGTAATAAGCCTTTATCTGACCGAGTTCTGCTGTGCTCTAAATCACTCACAAATCTTATGATAATTTGATAGTTAGTTGTTTTCATGCCTTTTGCACAACATTGGACCATTTCATGCATTTCATCTTCAGAAAGATCTTTCTTCCTCCCCATATTGCATGAGAACTGTGACTTGCTTAATAATGTGGAACAACCTCTAAGTAGGGTTTCTGGCAAATTATTTTGTCTGAGATTGATACCAGTTATCTAAAAAGACATGGATAAACAAACAAACATTTTCTTAGAAAAACTAAAATCTGAATGTTTATTGTACTGAAATCTGACTGATATGTCACTTGCATAATAATTTGGAACGCGGTGTATTGTTGAAAGGGTGTTGCTACGGAGTTACTAAAGTGGTATAAAACATTGTAACTATGTGGTTGTTAGGGAGTTGCTATAGTTCATGATTCTTAAAAGCTTGTTTCTGGGAATGTGACTAGTACTTGTTCATGTCAGGATGGTGCCAGTCAGGATGGTGTGTATGGTTGCCAGGGTGTTGCTATGATAGCTTTAAGGTATTCTGAGTGGTTTAAAGTAGGGGTAGTGCAAGCTTAAGCCGTGTTCAGACTGCATAATTTTAGCCCCGATTTTGGCTCGCCGATAGGTTTTGAGAATTCGCAAACAAATGCCCGAAATCACAGGCAAATCGATGCTCATTCATGCGAGTGACAATCACGCAGTGTGAATGAGCAAAGACGCGATCTGAGAGAATCGCTGACGAGTCGCCAACGCCCGTGAGATATTTGGCATGCTAAATATCTGGACCTGTCGGCGATTGAAAAGTGTTCTGACTGAAAACTACATCGGCAATGACCGACAGCCAATGAGAGAGCAAGATACAGAGCAGCGGGGAGTTCAGGGAGGAGTTATAGACCACAATATCAGCAAGCATGGCTTCGTTTCAGAAAAACGTTTCATATTCTTCTTTTCTTTTTCTTGTTTTCGCTGCAAATCAGCGCACAGGCAACTCGTATTGCAAGCTTCTTGCGGGCTACCATTTTTAATAATAATCCCAGTCTCACGTGAGAACTCCGGTCTTGCACGCGTGATATTGCGTTGTTTCCTTGTCACACGCGAGGTGTGTTTGGTTGTGAAACGTAGTTTGCGTGCCAGACAGAGTTGTTGGCGATTCTTCCTATTTCTGACAAAAACCCATTGCTTTGCTTCAGAAGGCATTTATTAACCCACTGGAGTCATATGGATTACTTTTATGATGGATGGATGTGTTTTTGGAGCTTCAAAAAAAAAAAAAAAACAACAACAAAAAAATACATTAGAAAGCAGGAAAGAGCAATGAATAATTTTTGCAGAATGAATGAATAATATTCTATTTACGGAACGAACACAGTGGCGGTTCCATTTTTTGAAGAATACGAAAGTGCGGTTTTGGAGGAAGCACTTGGAAGGCGATCATTTGTTTATATAAAGCATATACATTTAAATTTTTTTCGAAAATGACCGATCGTTTTGCTAGATAAGACACTTATTCCTCGTCTGGTATCGTTTAAAGCCCTTTGAAGCTGCACTGAAACTGTAATTTTTTACCTTCTCCCGTTTGGAAACCATTAAAGTCCACTATAAGGAGAATAATCCTGCAATGTTTTCATCAAAAACCTTAATTTCTTTTCGACTGAAGAAAGTAGGACATGGACATCTTGGATGATATGGGAGTGAGTCAATTATCAGGAAAATTTTATTTGAAAATGAACTAATCCTTTAATATAACTCAGATTGTGTTCAGCTGAAAGAAGAAAGTCATATACACCTAGGATGTCTTTAGGGTGAGTAAATTATGGGATAATATTCATTTTTGGGTGAACTATTCCTTTAAGAGCCTATTCCCAAGTATCTATGATATTCTGATCGCCATATTTGTCTTGGGTCCTGTGCTCAAAACTGATTTTTTTTAACGGTTTTCAAACCCATCAAGTGGAAATAATGTCTGATTTCAAAGTTACAGCACACCTTTCCCCCACACTTCACACAGTGATAATCTTGTCAGAATTTGGACACTTCAAATGTTTTTTTTTTGTGCAAAAATCACTTGAGTCACATATTCTTGTCAGCATTATTAATATGATTTTTTTATTAGATGTTATTTATGTTCCAAGCAGACATCAAGACTCCTCTCTAACATGTAAATTTGGGTAGGTCTGGTTTTATAGGAAGTTCCACATGCCTGTGCCAACAACACAGCTCAAAAGAGAGTGTGTGTGTGTGTGTGTGAGAGAGAGTGTGTTTGGGTTCCGCAGATCTAACCTCTTGCTGATCAGTCACTGTGACCAAGCACAGGACACACCAATACTAAAAGTACAGCAAATATCAGCATGACCTAAAATCACAACCATTTAGAACATAAAGAGTGTTCCATATTCAGTTATGATGAGGGCTTTAGACCAATGAAGCTTTACCTTGGATGGGGCTACCCCAAAATACTATTTATCATTTGTCAGGCAGAAATAAGAGGGTCTCACCTGACACAAGAATGTCGTTGCGGAGGGCACACACTGCATACTCAGACTTGGTGTATTCTGGGTGTTTAGCAAGAGATGTCCACTCTCCCGTCATGGGGTCGTAACACTCTGTGTACGGCAGATTGAACCCCCCCACTCGCTCACAGCCTCCCACCACCACAATGACTTCAGAGAAGCCAGTGGACCTGCAGACAGGGAGAAACAACATCATCAGATAAGCATGGACTTTGAAGTGGAGAAATAAAAAGATGACAGTATCAGGAAGTGGTTAAGCTTCATTCCTGCTAAGGTACAATGAGCTTCTGCAATGATTCATTGGAAAAACAGAAACACTTTATCTAGCCAAATAGCATGATCCTCTTACATGTGATTTATCATTTATGTTAAAAGTGTATATATTTATACATATGTTTGTATTTAAATAACATTCAATCTGACCTGAACAAACTAAAACCCCCAACCAAACACACAAAGAGCTGTCTGAAATATTACAACACTATGCAACAATGTGTACATTGCCCACACAGCTCCTTTATGTGCATTTAATGCAGACAATAACTGAATAAGTCCTGTGCAATGAATGTTTGAGCATTTGTGGTTTCTCTGGGCTGAATGTGTGCATTTTTATGACTTTCAATAAAGAAACAGAGGTTATATGGCAGAGTGGAATGTCTGAAGTCAAGCTTGTACATTTTGAGCCCCCAAATACAAGAACTCCAAACACAGATAACTCCACCAGAACACAGATATGACTTCTAAATACAGACCCCATATTAGGATACTGAATCTAAATACAGAAACTCCATATTAAGATACTGCCTTCAAGAACAGATTACGCCTCCCCACATCTGACTCCTATAAAGATAGTAACCTAAAAATACAGATACTTCCTTAAAACATGGATATTTCCCTAAATAAATATTGCCACTAAACAAAGACATGTTTTCTAATGTTTTCTAATCTTTTAAATTGATACTTTCCCTAAACAAAAGTACCTAATGACCTCGTCTCTCATGATATGTAATCCTGTGTGGAAACGACATCTGTTCTGAAGAAAACGTGAGCGGTGCCTGCCAGTGCAAAAGTCACAGATACAATGCCAAGATGTTGTTATGCAGAAGCTAAAGTGTTTTGAGTGGGTGTTAGTGTGGCAGTTGATATTCTGGTCCCTAGATATGTCGTTACTCCTGCAATGCAAGTCAATGGGACTTTTCTAGTCCAATCAATTTTTTACTGATTAGTGGCAAAACTGGCCCAGGCTGTTGTTTCAGTCAAGGTAAAAAGTGTGTCAAAGGCCCCATTTACACTGCATGGTTCAAGTGACCCAATTCCGTTTTTTTCCTCCCATGTGGCACAGGTTGGATATGAGCCACGACCGTGTAAGCAGGAAAAAAGGCCTCATTCTTATGTGGTTATAAATCAGATATGAATCGGATACGTGCGTTTGCGCCTGCAGCGTAAGCGGACAGATCGGATATTCCCATGTAAATGAGACTCCTGCTTCATTGAAAAGTGAGGTTTTTTTTTCCTTTCGCGGTACAGACATACCTTTAAAGGTGCCCTAGAATTAAAAATTGAATTTATCTTGGCATAGTCAAATAACAAGAGTTCAGTACATGGAATGACATACAGAGAGTCTCAAACTCCATTGTTTCCTCCTTCTTATATAAATCTCATTTGTTTAAAAGACCTCCGAAGAACAGGCGAATCTCAACATAACACCTTACGTAACAGTCGGGATCATTAATATGTACGCCCCCAATATTTGCATATGCCAGCCCATGATCGAGGCATTAGACAAGGGCAGAACGTCTGGATGTGCACAGCTGAATCATCAGACTAGGTAAGCAAGCAAGAAAAACAGCGAAAAATGGCAGATGGAGCAATAATAACTGACATGATCCATGATAACATGATATTTTTAGTGATATTTGTAAATTGTCTTTCTAAATGTTTCGTTAGCATGTTGCTAATGTACTGTTAAATGTGGTTAAAGTTACCATCTTTTCTTACTGTATTCACAGAGACAAGAGCCGTCGCTATTTTCATTATTAAACACTTGCAGTCTGTATAATGCATAAACACAACTTCATTCTTTATAAATCTCTCCAACAGTGTAGCATTAGCCGTTAGCCACGGATCACAGCCTCAAATTCATTCAGAATCAAATGTAAACAATATAACAGTACACAATACTCACATAATCCGACGCATGCATGCAGCATGCATGACGAACACTTTGTAAAGATCCATTTTGAGGGTTATATTAGCTGTGTAAACTTTGTTTATGCACTGTTTAAGGCAAGCGCGAGCTCCGGGGGCGGAGAGCGCGCGATTTAAAGGGACCGCAACCTCAATCGGTGCATTTCTAATTATGCCCCAAAATAGGCAGTTAAAAAAATGTATTAAAAAAAAATCTATGGGGTATTTTGAGCTGAAACTTCACAGACACATTCAGGGGACACCTTAGACTTATATTACATCTTGTAAAAAAACATTCGATGGCACCTTTAACAAACGGAACATCTCTAGTTGACTGGCAGAGTATTAATTTCATTTGTTTGTGTTAAATAAAAGGCGATCTGACGTTGAAATGTGTTGCTTTTAAAATCACACTGAGCGCTCGTTGCTGCTATTGTCAGTGACGACGGCTCATGCACAGACACGCGCTTCAGTCCCGGTGTGGAGACTCTACCTATTCATTCCATTGAAACCACAAAATTAATAGCACACAAACTTGTACCTATGTACCCAATGTACCATTGAAATTGATTTGTTATGTCATGTATGCTATTTTTGGTACTTTTTGCCAAGTGCAGTGTAAAAAGGAGACATCGGATACAGGTCACTTTTAAAAGAAATGTAAGCATGTCGTCCAAAAAAATCAGATATGGTCAAAAGATCGAATCTGTGCATTAAGACTTGCAGTGTAAATGCGGCCAAACTGAAGTATACTTTGGGTTTTAGGGGTTTGTTCAGATTCTTAACCCTCAGTATATGCAATACTGATAAAAATACTGATAAAGAGCCAAAGGTCATAATAACTTCAGATTTCAAACAGAACCATGTCTCTTCAATTCACTTTTTCAGATGTACTACATTTTCCAGTAAAGCATTCAAGGACATCGTAATAATGTTCTATGTCTCATCCTCAAATGTTCAGCACAGTCCAGTGGTCTCATTTTCTCTGTGAAATTCATGTAATTTTAGTCCTTCACAGGAAGAACAACTATTTCATGAGCAATGCAGAAAATGTGTGGGGTTTTTTTGAGAGCAAATCATCTTATCGACAACTAGATTGTACCTGCGGGGTCTTGTACGTGGTGACATCATCTCATTTCCAAGTACATGGTAGCGACGTGCTTCATGCAGCAGCTGGTAACATTCTGGAGCATTCTGGATCAGTTTATCACCTTCCACCTGCAGCAGAGAAATCATCACAATCTTACTGCTTGACCTCAAACCTGCTCCCTCATATATGCCTTCCTGTTGAGTCCAGCTATCTTGTTTAAATAATCTTGTTGTATTATGACAATAAAGAAAGAGGTTGACTTGACTAGTTCAACACACCTGCCGATAGTTTTCAAGTGAACCCCAGGATCTTGATTAGCTGGTTCAGGCGTGTTTGAACATTAATTGGAGCAAAACACTGCAAATAGCCAAATCTCAAGTCCTTTCTGTAACTAGTGTCATAATTTCAGGACCATACTATTGTTCCATACATTAAGAAACATGAAACTTGGTCACTATAGAGGGCTGCAGGGATGACATATTTTTGTAGGCCAAAACCCAAATCGTCAATGGGTTTTTTGAATTGGTTTTTGTTTAAGTGTCTGAAATAAGGTCTGGATTAACACAAGCTCAATATATTTTCACGTTTTATTTAGTGCTGTCAATCGATTAAAAAAATAAATAAAAATTAATAGAGATTCTGTAATTAATAGAGATTAAAAACATTGGAGTTTATAACAATTTCACAGTTACTCTCCAAATTAATGTAGAAACAACTTAAAGACAGTATATTTTAAATATTTGTTTAATGGCATCTTTTTATGAATGAAGACCAGTATCACTGATACTAATACTGCTACTGATGTCTGATGTTAATTATAGACATTCAAAATTACAGTATAACTGAAAGCTATCAATTTCAACATTTATTAGGCTTTCAAAAAATCTTTTAATTTAAGTGAACTTAAAACAATTTTCACATAATCCCCCATTATAATAAATGTCATATTTACAGGTAGGAATATACATAAATTGAATAAAGTTATCAAATACAGTCTTCACTGCATAAATTATAAATTAAATATAGATTAATCCTTATTAAAGCTACAATTTTCTGTTACCTTTGTTCTTTGATTAACATTAATGACAGACATCACAGCAACTGGATTATTAGGTTTCTGTGACTTTAAGACCTGCTGCTGCCGAACATGACGCGGATCTGACGAATCTAATTTTCTCACAAAGTTCGCTTAAGACGTTATTTAACTCATTTAAGACTGCTCTTATGAGGATATTCGACAAAACGAGCATTTTGGCATAATTCTGTGTGTTATTGTTTGAAAGAGAACTCAGTACTAGCGCGTGTCTTTCTGTGTACATGAGTCGTGTGTGTGTCACAAAGACACGACATTCACAGACAGCACGTTCTTATTTGTCTTGTGGTGCTTGAATGGTTTAAAAGCATTTGCATGAATAAGAGCACGATCATATAATGATCAATGTAACGCTAGCCAAATTATGATGGAAAAAAAACACATGCTGCGTTAAACATTTATTAAATAACGCGTTAAACAAAAAAAAATTTCATCGCGTGCATTAAAGCTGCAGTATGTAATATTTTCTGCTCGCTAGTGGTCGCTAGAGGTCTATTCAAAACAAAGGCATAGCTTGATGACACCAAGTTTGAGTGCGGAATCTTGGGACATGTGGTCTTCATATCACAGCCGGTGGAAATAATCGGGATAGGAGTTGGGAAGAAATCATGTTCATGGATGCAATTATTAATGTTATTGTAGTATGAAGCAGAGCATGACCGAGTGTTGTGGGAGCTGAACGAGGACGCTGGAGAGATTGCGCAACACACGCCTCACGAGCAGCGGGACTTTTATTATGACACAGACGCTGGTGCTGCTTCCGCTTTTCCGGTTATGAGTATGAGGTAACGCAGCTCTGTTTATCATATTAGATACATTTGAGAGTGTTGAAAATGATGTTATAACGTTACTCTGTGCGTTCGTTCGGTGGCTGCTGTGAGACACTGTTGCACACTGCAGTAAGATAGATCGATTTTAGAATATGGATGGCTTGTGTTGATAAATGGCATGCAATTAATTTTAAAACGTATTGTATGATGGAGAAAATATAAATATATCAAAACAGATGTTCCCTTGTCTATTAAAACATGTAAATATTAAAGCGTCTTTGGTGTTTCCATGGTTTCTACAAAATAAAACCGGAAACCGAGGGTACCGTGGGTATGACGCAATTGACAGGCGACTCCTCACACGTTGGTGCTGCTGGTTAAAAAATTGCAATTTTCTCACGATTTACAAATAGTTGCAAACATTTGGGATGTTGCAAGTACTCAAGTGAACAAAAATATATCACTGGCCTAGTGTTTTTTTTTTTATATTTTACTGTAAAATTCTTACATATTGCACCTTTAATGCTCTAATTTTGACAGCACTAGTTTTATTCTGTAACTTAAAATATATTACTAATACCCTCTTTAAAACCTTTTACTTGTCTTGAAAAAAGCAGTTTCTAAAAAGTGTCTAAATGGGTCTACAGGGGTCAGGGACAAAAAAAATTCTATTGGGTTTTTGTCGAGAGAACCAGGGTGATGCTAGCTTCCAGGTTGGCCTACAAAAATACACCATCACTGCTGCATTCTATAAACATCTAAGTAGAGCATTTTTGGATTTGTTGAACTAAAAAAGAGCTTCTCCACCTGTCCACTCACTCACCGTCTGTACAAAATAGTTTGGGTGCAGCAGAGGCAGTCGGACATGTTGCAGCAGATCTTTCAGCATGGGCCTGCGATACTCTATGCTGTGGTAGACCCAATGCATCACCGCCTCAAACACCACCTCCTCCCTGCCAATGGACAGTTCATCGCTGGCCAAGTATTCCTCCAGCTCGTCCTTGTGGAGGTCTAGAAACTCCTCATGCTGCGCCACCTCTGGAAAATTCAGCAAGGCGAAACAACGGCAACGACTGGCCAGCTGTTTGAGAGAGTGGGCATCTGCGAAGCGCTGGATGCCGAGGCAGTTGCAGGGGTCCAGCTGCTCCTCCAGGAATTTTGCACAAGCATCCCTCAGAGTGGCGATCTGAAAGAGGCTGGCGGTCTCAAAGACGAACTGGACATTTTGTGTGGTGATGAGGGCATGGCTGGTGTAAACGTACTGCAGAAACGTGTCCATAGCGTCCGCCTGGATGCCGTTGATCTCCACCAGCATCTCGCGGCTCTCCCGGTGGTCATTGCAGAACATGGCACGGAAGTAGCTGCTGCAGGCCGACAGCACGGCACGGTGACAGGGGAACTCGCGCCCCTGGACACTGATGATCACATCCGTGAAGAGGCGGCTGTCGCGGAACTCGTTGAAGACCTGGAGGACGCTCTCAGAGTGAGAGGATCCGGAAGAGAAGTTGAACGCCTCGCTCAGGGTCTTAGACTCCATCTCAAAGACTTTACGCTTGATCGTTGGCGGTTCAGGCACGCCTGCAGAGTTCTCATGATTCAGATGGCGACCCAAAATGAGCACCATGACTGTATCTGCCAGGAGCCCTTCACCAACTAACAATCACAATCAATGCCTGCAGGAAAATGATCAGCAAACATCAACACCTGTGGAGGAAAAGCAGATACAATCAACAAACACTTTAAATGTTTAGTTCACCCAAAAATGAAAATTAGTCACCCTCATGTCACTCAAAACCCGTAAGACCTTCGTTCATCTTCAGAACACAAATGAAGATATTTTCGATTAAATCTGTGAGCTATCTGGCCTCCGATAGACTGCAACGCAATTATCACTTTCAAGGCCCAGAAAGGTAGTAAAGACATTGTTAAAATAGTCCATGTGATTACAGTGGTTCAACCTTAAAGGGTTAGTTCACCCAAAAATGAAAATTATGTAATTAATGACTCACCCTCATGTCGTTCCAAACCCGTAAGACCTCCATTCATCTTTGGAACACAGTTTAAGATATTTTAGATTTAGTCCGAGAGCTTTCTGTCCCTCCATTGAAAATGTTTGTACGGTATACTGTACATGTCCAGAAAGGTAATAAAAACATCATCAAAGTAGTCCATGTGACATCAGTGGGTTAGTTAGAATTTGTTGAAGCATCGAAAATACATTTTGGTCCAAAAATAACAAAAACTACGACTTTATTCAGCATTGTCTTCTCTTCCAGAATCCTTTCCACTGAATTGATTCCATTGAACTGATTCCATTGAATCCTTTCATCTGTCGGCGTTGGTAATGCACTTTTACGTCGCCTTGGTTGTTTTTGCCGATTAGGACATCCACGGCATGCACACTTACGCACCATTTTAAAAAATATAGCAATACCAAAATACAAACAACGTAGAATAGCTTGAATACAGTGTGCGTCTCCCTCAGACTGTAATCGAAGCTCTGGCGCACTAGATAACACGTCAGCAGCGTCTTACGTCAGCAGCGTCACTGCGGAGTCGTGAACCACACTCCGGAGCAGAAGGGGGCGGTAATGCACCAATAAGCTGGATGCCAACCGCCGTAAAACAGGAAAGAAGAAGAAGAAGCGGAGTCGTGAACGCGAATTGACAACAGACCTGGAAGAGAATACAATACTGAATAAAGTCGTAGTTTTTGTTATTTATGTCGCGGATGTCCTAATCGCCAAAAACAACCATGGCGACGTAAAAGTGCATTACCAACACCGACAGATGAAAGGATTCAATGGAATCAGTTCAATGGAATCAATTCAATGGAATCAATTCAATGGAAAGGATTCCGGAAGAGAAGACCATACTGAATAAAGTCGTAGTTTTTGTTATTTTTTTTATTACCTTTCTGGACATGGACAGTATACCGTATATACACTTCCAATGGAGGGACAGAAAGCTCTCGGACTAAATCTAAAATATCTTAAACTGTGTTCCGAAGATGAACGGAGGTTTTACGGGTTTGGAACGACATGAGGGCGAGTCATTAATGACATCATTTTCATTTTTGGGTGAACTAACCCTTTAATGTTATGAAGCGACAAGAATACTAACAAAAAACTAACAAAAATAATGACTTTATTCAAGAGTTTCTTCTCTTCCATCATTATCCTACGCAGCTGACGTAGCGCCAAGAATATCAACTGCCACACTAACACCCACTCAAAACACTTTAGCAGCTGCATAACAACAACATCTCGAAGCGCTGCACTGTCTATACAATGTAAACAGTGTAGGAGACTGACAGGGAAGAGAAGAAATTGTTGAATTAAGTCATTATTTTTCTTTGTTTTTTGCACACAAAAAATATTCTCGTTGCTTCATAACATTAAGGTTGAATCACTGGAGTCACATGGACTATTTTAATGATGTCTTTACTACATTTCTGGGCCTTAAAAGTGGTAATTGCGTTGCAGTCTATCGGAGGCCAGATAGCTCACAGATTTCATCAAAAATATCTTAATTAGTGTTCCAAAGATGAATGAAGGTCTTACGGTTTTGAAGCAACATGAGGGTGACTAATTAATGACAGAATTTCATTTTTGGATGAGTTAACCCTTTAAGTGGTATTCAGTCCAACTGAGGTCCACCTTCTTGAGATTAGAGCTACCACTTATAGTGGTAAATCCAAAGACCTGTTAAGATGTGTTTGTTATAACAAAGTCCCTTTAAGACAAGTCATTTCACTTGCCGGCCATCTTTGAAGCGCCTCTTGAGCATTCAAGTGCAGCTCCTATCTCTTTGAATGGGCAAACATCAAATTCACCAAAGCTGTTTGTCAAGCTTTGATTAAATTTCATATTTGAAATCACCAATGAAATCTGACAACAACCCTCTCGTAAATTTTGTTACTAAACGCTCAAATCATGACAAAAAAAATGGTATTTTTCAGACTGGATCAAGCAAACGCGCATTGTCCAAAATGCACGTCTCTATAGGAAGCAGCGCACATCTGACTGTTTCTATAAGAACTGGAGCTTCTGCATTGACACGATGACTTTACCAATCGGCGGTTGGCTCTTATTTAGAAGGCGGGAAGCATTCCACTATATTGCGTGTTGCACTTTCTCCCATTCAAAACAATACGAGTGACACGTCTTGTGTTATTCTATTGTCTTTGTTATAACTTACTGTGCAGGAAACTACTGCAGCCATATATTATTGACCTCTTGTATTATTCATTTCATACAGAATGTGGCCCGACTCACACATTCAAGGTGGCTTTTTGACCCTGATGCAGAGGCTAAAGTTCAAGTTCATGCTCAAGAGCATTTCAATAGTAAAAATTATTTCATCATTAAATCAGTCATTTGTTAATATAGCCATAACCTTTATTACATTAACATCATCAAGCAAGGATTATAGAAAGTACTTACACCAGTAGTAGGAAACAGCTTAATTAGTTTTTTGCCATTACATTGATATTATGTTCCCCACCTGAGTGGCCTAGGTCAGTGGTTCTCAAACCTGTTAAGTGTTATTATAATTACATGTGTATTATAAGTGTTATAATATCTGTGACAAGGGTCATGACAACATTTAAAAAATACAAATGTGTTTAAGGCTGAAAAGCAAACTAATGCACAATTATCACAGATAACAAAGGCATTGAGCTCATAAATATCTGCGAAGGTTACTAGAGCACACTGAAATACGTCAAGATGTGACCAGAAAAAAGAAAAAAACAGAATCTATTCCTCAAGGCAATATAGCACTGATTTAAAAGGAACACTGATCCTTTGTGGCTGAGAGATAAAGTGAGAGAGAGAGAGAGAGTTTGCGCAATCTTATTTTAAAGTCACTCAGGTTTGTTTTGTTGTGGAAGTAGAAATAAAGGAACATGGACGGTTGCTCAATATTTCCCCCACAGCTGAACATGCCCCATGTGGACTGAAATGATGGCCTCATTGAAACGATGGCCTCATAGAAATGAGATCAATTATGTGTGATTTCTACTCTATAAAATGCTTTAAACCACAGAGAAAGGATCACTATGTGTTTGGAGAGACCACCTTTTAGCCTGCTGGAAAATCCAGCCTAAGATGACAGCAGTTGGGTTCTAGATGGTCTAAAGTGGCCATTAGCTGGTCTAGGCTGGGTACAACCTAGTCGACCAGACATTATGTTCCAATAAACCATCCTGATAACTGTTTTGTTGCTTGTCCAAGATGGTCTATCAGGGCTTTCCAGCAGGCTAAACATTTTCATGCAGATTCTGAATAAATATACAGTCTGCAGAACAAAAACATTAACGTATATGCATATTATATATATATATATATATATATATATATATATATATATATATATATATATATATATATATATATATATATACACACACACACACACACACACATATACATATATATACATATATACACATATACACATATATATATATATATATATATATATATATATATATATATATATATATACATATATACATACATACATACATTCTGCAAGCTGTATATTTATTCAGTATATATATATATATATATATATATATATACATATATATATATATATATATATATATATATATATATATATATATATATACATATATATATATATATTTGCATATAAGCTATTTGTTTTTGTTTTGCAGGCTGTATATTTATTCAGAATCTATCTATCTATCTATCTATCTATCTATATATGCTATCTATATATGCTACTTATTTTTGCTATTAATTAACAAATTCTATTAAATTACTTTATATATATATATATATATATATATATATATATATATATTATATATATATACACACAGGTCATATATATAATACTATAGATTATATATAATACTTAATCGTTGTTTGTTCATGCGCCATAACCACCGTGACGCAGAATATATGATACTTTATCTTTAAAAACAA
Organism: Megalobrama amblycephala; assembly: GCF_018812025.1. Classification (NCBI taxonomy): domain Eukaryota; kingdom Metazoa; phylum Chordata; class Actinopteri; order Cypriniformes; family Xenocyprididae; genus Megalobrama; species Megalobrama amblycephala. The sequence continues at coordinate 8,576,605 of NC_063060.1, read as the reverse complement.
AGTATTAACGCATTCATCATATTGCATTATACTGACATGCTGATCTCAATCATTAAAGTTGTTCAGAAAAGTTATTCAGTATTATTTTTCTCACCTTATCCCCAGGAGACCAACTTTTTGGAGAACATCAAAAACAACAGCAAAAAGTAAAGATCCCTAAAAGTAAATACGATCAAACAAATCCGGTTTGTTTCTGAAAAGTAGATCCATAAGCGTGAGCACTTGTGCTGTCACTGTGGAGATTTCTTTGTTAACGTCCGTCTCATACTGGCTCTCTGCGTGTTGTTCTGGTACAAAGAACGTACACACAGCTTTGGGCTTCTCTTCTGTCAGCTGTTCTGCAGGGGGTTCTTAGGGAAATGTAGTTCTGTTGACTTATCACCGGTCCTTCAAACCAGCAAAAGAACATCATATCCCAGAAATCCGTGCGGGAGACTTTCCATGTGGCTGGCCGTTGTTTGAAAACAAAAACGAAGACAGTTTGTCATATTGTTGTCACGGCAAAATATAATCGCCTTTTCAACTGTAGCAAAGCCCATAATGTTATTTTGTTACAACAAGAAAAAAAAAAAAAAAGATTAAAAAAAGTCATGCATCCTTGAATATTTTACATTTGTTTTTGTACATTAAAAGGATGGTGTTGATATTGATACTGTTTTAGAGAGCCGACATGATTAAAAACAAACAAAACAGGTAGTTCTCTGGACAGGCTGGGAAACGGGAAAAACAGTGACGCATGACTAGAAACCAGAAACTTGATCTACCTTGTGTGATGATATATGTTTCGAAATATGCAAATATTATGTAAATTGCGATATATGCAAATAATTATAGGAATATTATTAAAACTATTTTATTTAGTATAAAAAAAAATTATAGAGAAAAACTCGCCAGCATAAACTACAAGGAGAAATCATCCTTATTTAAAAATGCGTCAATGCCGCCATCTTGTGGTCATTTTATTTTCTTTGTTGATGTTTCGCGCGCATTATTTTCTGACAGATTGGATAACACAGTCCCACAGACAGACACACATTATATTACAATAATATATTATACATATTACAATAATAGGGAATAATAGGTATTCTTGGGTCAACTTTCCACTAGAACATTAACGTAAGAATCTAATTTTGCAGCAACAGTGACATTTGTAAAGTTCCTTTTTATCGGACGAACTCGTCTTATAGAAGAGAGAGCACTATCATTTAAACTTCTCTGGTAAGTTTTATTTACTTATTTTCAGTAACATTTCAAATAACCCAGACGTATAATAACTATTTTACCATAAGGTGCTCGGTTAGGCGGCCTTACAAAACTACAACAGCCACTGCAATAAAATTACTTTGATTTAGCCTCAGCTGTTATAAAAATGAAATAAAATTAGCGATTTTCAAAGCCTTTTACAATATTTGTACAAAAGTAATTTATGATAGGGTTTCTAATAGTAATGATATCGATAGTTATATCTTCATGAAGAAAATCTGATGTATGTGTAGGACTCTTCTTCTGACTCTGAACAAAGCATATAAAGGCTGGGAAAATGATTTAGAAGTTTTTTTATTGATAGGCTAGAAATAAAAAGTTTTAGTACCAAAATACATTGTGTAAATATCATAAGTAAATACGTAACACCATAATAAATGCCTTAATTACTATAACTTTTTGATTATTCTCACATATTATTCTGACATATATCATATTATTACTTTCCCCCTGTGAACAAAACCACAGTTGAGCATCATTCGAACTAGTAAATGTAAGGTTTTAACTGAAAGAGTCTTTTTCACAGGTTCAAATAAGCATCCTTATAGTACAGGTGTGATAGTTCTTGGTCTATTCAGCCGAAAGAACTGGAACAGCACACCGCACAGTTCTCTATAGCGGAGCCCGTACAGGTATGGAGCTAAGGCTTTGGGCAGGATGAGTAAGATGTTACACACCACCAGGGACATCCACAGGTTTGCTCTGAGGTCCAGAGTCTCACTATTGTGGCAAAGCATCAGCTCAATCATCAAAACCAGCAGGGGACAGAAAGCCAGGAACAGGTGAAGATAATGGATGAAAAATGTTCCTTTAGCTCGGGACGAGGCCTGGCCCTTCCACACGCCCGAGCTACGCGTGCAAAAGTAGAGGATGAGGTAACCGGACAACACCAGGAGAAGGATGAGAAGAATACTGGTGACCGTCAGCAGCATGGAGACATGGAGTGGGCGAAAGTGGCTTACAGTCAAAACCATGAGCAAAGGCAGGGAGCAGATGTGGAGGGCGCAGGGACCCGTACTGTGGTACCACAAAAACATGCCAATAGCTGCCGCAGGGATAAAGACTGAGACGGCCCAGATGGCAGCGACCGCTCCGTAGGTTCGTGACACAGGCCACACTGCCAGGTAGCGAAGAGGTGATAACACGGCAAAGCAGGTATCCAGCACCATTGCTGTAATACTTAGTACGCCAGAACTGTATAGTACCGCAGATAGGAAGAGCAGCACGGCGCACGGCCACTCTGTCATCAACACACCAGCTAAATTGATGCAGGCACTCAGGATGTTCATGCAAACAAAGAGTAGGTCGCTGAAGAGAAGATTGGCCAGGAGGAGGTATCGCGTCTGCTGCCGCAGATCGACGCGGGACATGATACGTACTAGAAGAACCGGAGTGGTCAGCAAAATGGCCAGGAAGGCCAAAATGGGGCACATCTGAAGCACTTTCATGTGGCAGGGAGGGATGAATCCATGCCACTCGTGCGCAAACATCTCCGCTTGGCTTTCAGAGGAGTTCGAAAAATTAGAGGAACGTCTGTGAATCTCAGCTCGACCAGACTTGTTGTACCAATTGCCAAATGAACAAAGCAGAGATAAAAAAAGGTCTTCTGCAGCTAGGTAGAAAAGCTCAGACTTTCCCTCCATCAGAGTTTTCATCTCTTGGCGCGTGTTTGTGCGTCCAATCCAGGGCAAAAAGAGCGAAGGACAGGTAAATGTGTCTCTGCTTTCCTCTTCCCGCAGGCTGTGGTAAGTGATTTAGGGGACAGATGTGGATTTGTCACAGACACGCTTCTAGATGGTTTCCGTGGAGATAGAGAAACAGGTAAATATCACTTCACAGCTAAAAGGATCAGAATGACACTCTGGGGTTTTGCACCAAGGCATAAATATTGATATGTCTTCCGAGAATCAGAACTATTGCGTAACATTTACAGTGTTATTTTTGGACTGATTGATTGTTTAACTTAGAGGACTAAGTGCCACACAGGTTAAACATTGAACACTTGGAGAAATTGGAGAAAGACACAATCATATAAAAATTCTGAAATGTACATTTATTTATCTTACCAGGAGAACAAAACAGCACTCAAAAACAAGAGTATGAATCAATATTGTGGTCATGAATAACAGCATACAGTATATAGCTGGGGGAATCTCACAGAAAATTGTCAAGAAATGTTCTTTAAAAAAGAATTATATTTTGCATGAAGAAATTTAAGCCTGTTTTATTATTACCATGTTTTAAATATATGAGAAGAAATGCAAAAAAAAAAAAAATCTTATTGTTGTTATGAAGATTATTCTGTGTGGATATACAGGACGATCTTCATAATGACAATGAGATTTTTTTCCCACATGATGACAATGAGAATTTGGGAAAATTTAATGTAATGTCATACTGAATATATGTTACTTTTTAAAACAGGCTTTATTTTCTTTGTACAAAATAGATTTGTTTCAAATAATTTAGAAATATTACACATACACATAATATTGCACATACCATTCAATCGTTAGTTTAAAAATGAAAATATAAAAAAAGATTTAAATATATGTAATATACTTTCATGTTAACAGTTAAAATGCTTTAATAGATTATAAGTACTAAATATTAAAATGTTTCTTTTGAGATCTCCTTCTTGCTTATGAGTGAATTAAAGGGATAGTTCACCCAAAAATGAAAATTATCCCATGATTTACTCACCCTCAAGCCATCCTAAATTTATATGACGATATTCTTTCAGACGAACACAATAAGAGATATATTTAAAAATATCCTTAGTCCTCCAAGGTTTATAATGGTTGTGAATGGTAACCCACATTCTGAAGACAGAAAGAAATGCATCCATCCATAAAAATAGTAATCCATACGGCTCCAGGGGGTTACTAAAGGCCTTTTGAAGCAAAGGGATGTGTTTTTGTAAGAAAAATATCCATATATAAAACTTTATAAATTCGAATAACGAACTTCCGGTAGACGATCGCACGCAGAATGCGCAAGTTGACTTGCGCCAAATGAGTAATCCTCTGACGCGATGTGTGACGCAGGATGTAGGAGTATTGTAATCTTAGACGTCTCTTGTGGTTTAAACAAATACGGGTGGGCAACAAACTCAAGCTCCTCTTCTCGTATATCAAAATCCTCGGAAATTTCTCTTTAAAAATTCTCATTTTAGACTTCTAATTTGTGACCAGTGTTTTGTTTTGCTCTCTCCTCTTCGTCTCCATGTTTGTCATTGTGTTCAGGTCAAAGGTTGCTCTTCCGTCCAAATTGACGTGCGCAATATGCGTACGATCGTCTGCCGGAAGCTTGTATATTTGAATTTCACTTTCAAATATATTTGAATATATTTGAAAGTTTTTTATATGGATATTTTTCTTACAAAAACACATCCCTTTGCTTCAAAAGGCCTTTATTAACCCCCTGGAGCCATATGGATTACTTTTTTTTTTTACGGATGGATGCATTTTTTATGTCTTTAGAATGTGGGTTAATCATGTGAGTAAATCATGGGATAATTTTCATTTTTGGGTGAACTATCCCTTTAAAAGGAACACTCCACTTTTTTTAAAATTGGGCTCATTTTCCAACTCCCCTAGAGTTAAACAGTTGAGTTTTAACTATTTTCTAATCCATTCAGCCGATTTTCTAGGCCGATATGGCTAGGAACTATACCTCATTCCGGCGTAATAATCAAGGAACTTTGCTGCCCTACCCTGGGTGCAGCAGGCGCAGTGATAATACTTTTCATTTTCCGTCGGTCATAGAACACGATGTAACTACAGAAGAGTCAAGTTTTAAATAGGAAAAATATCAAACCTCTTTGGTCATTTTTGAGCGAGATGCTAACGGTCTAATCAGATTCAATGAACTATGCTAAGCTATGCTAAAAGTGGTACCGCCAGACCCGGAGATCGGCTGAATGGATTCAAAAACGGTGAAACTCAACTGTTTAACTTTAGGGGAGTTGGAAAATGAGCCTATTTTCAAAAAAAGTGGAGTGTTCCTTTAAATTCACTCTTCTGCAAATGAATCCTCCAAAAACAGAGGGACCAGTTACAATTATTTTGGAGCATGGCTCTCCTCTAGCTTCAAGTCCTCTCTTCTAGGCTGCACTCCTCTGACTCTGGTGTCTCTTCTTCCACAACACCTGCTGGACAGTCTCGTAAATCTCGCGATAGCGCAATATGTACAGGTAAGGAGTGCAACAGCGTGGCAACAACATCAGTACGCACATATTCACCAACTCAATCCACACTCCCAAATCATCCTTGGTTTCTCGCTTTAAAAGAGCCAGCTCGACAGCAAAGACCAGCGCAGGTACAAAATACATCATGAGCAACAGAGTGTGTGCCAAAAGCGTCATACGCGCCCGGGAATACCGACTACGCCATATCCCAGAAGTCTTGGTGATGATGTAGAGATGTATGTAACAGTACACGATGAGAGCAGTGCAGAGGCTGACGGCAATGATGAAGTACAAATGAACGCCAACCTTCATTTTCTGTTCCAATGAGTGCAGTGCAATTAACACCAAACACAACGGACAGCTCTGCTGGTTCCTGCCCATCACCACCTCAAACATCACTAGCAAAGAGACTGGACACACTGCGGCCATCACCCAAAGGCTCATGATTATCTTCTTGGCCCGAGATGGCGGGAGAATATCTTTGTAACGTAAAGGCCAACGTACAGCCACATACGTGTCGACGACCATCAGTGTGACGGTGAGCACAGAGCAGCTGTACGTCATCACCATGCTCACCATCATAAACTTACACAGCGTGTAGGGCATTTTCAGTCCCACAGAGTTGCAGGAGACCATCGCAAGGTTTACGGTCAGGAAAAGCATGTCGGCGAAGAGCGTGTTCGCGAGGAGCAGGTAGCGGGTCTCTTGACGTAGCGAAGGAAAGCACAGTATGCAGAGGGACAGAACGGGGTTGACCAGCATTGTGACAGAGGTTAGCAGAACCGTGGGGATGAGGAACAGATCCATGTGTTTGCTTTCCATTATGTTGTACCAATCCACAGAGATGTTAATGAAAGACTCGGTCATATTTAGAGTCCAATGCCACACTATTGAGAGAAAACTTTGGGGTGAAGAACTATTGCTCCTCGGTATGCTGAGACTGGAACGGTGGAGCACATATACAGCTTCTCTACCTACAGAAAACAGAAAAACCATGAGTACAGAAATATGTACATCACCTACACATCTTATGATCTGTAAAATGAGGAGAAGGCTTCAAAAAAACGAAACAAACATTTTTTCAAACAAAATCAAATTCAGTTTTATTTTCAAACCAGAAGGAAAAGCAGCAGAAATATTCATGATGCACCCTTTTTTTTTGTCCAATCAAATGCTCTATAGAATACGAATGTCCCTCCTTCTAATATTAGTACAATCAATCAAATCCAACCAACTAGCAATTTTTTTTTTAAAAGTAACTATCTCTTCAATAGGTCCTGGCTAAATTTCCTTTTTCAATAGTAAATGAGTCAACACAGGAACATCATCAATTTCTGGTGGACTAAAAAATTCATCAACTTTTACTCATCCTCATGTTGTTCCAAACCTGTAGGACTTCTTTCTTCTGTGGAACATAAAAGATGATACACTGCCGTTCATAATTTTGGGATCAGTTAGATTTTTCTCTTATGCTCATCAAAGCTTTATTTATTTGATTAAAAAAACAAAAACAAAATAAAAAAACAGTAATATTGTGAAATATTATTACAATTTAAAATAACTGTTCTATTTGAAAATATTTAGGGCCCGAGCACCAATGGTGTGAAGACCTTATTTAATTGCTCAGTCAATTATTCTTCTCCGAAATGAATCGCATTTTTGAGGGCCTAAACATGCTCGAAAACTCATGAAACTGTGCACACGCGTCAGACGTAGTATGTCTGATATGGGTTTCAGAATTAGGTGTGGCAAAATGGCTCGATAGCGCCACCTACAAAAGTTCAATTAAGCGCCCTTTGTGCTACGTTTCACGTACAAGTATGAAATTTGGTAGACAGATGTAACAGCCCAAGCAATACCAATAAAAATGTTCCTGGGTGCAAAATCTGAAAACCCAACAGGAAGTGAGATATTTTGAGTTTTCTCTGCAAAATTTGTGCAGTTTTTGCCATTTCCAGACATTGTACTTTAATGAACTCCTCCTAGAGCTTTAATCAGATCAACATCATATTTGGTCAGTCTAATCTAAAGGCCTTTGCGACGTTAAATTGCGAAGATCTAGAGTTTTCGCTGAAGGCCGTGTCTGTGGCGACCTGACAAAGTTCGATGTTTCAACACGAAACAGAAAGTTGTAACTCAGACAAACAATGTCCGATCTGCCCCAAACTTCACATGTTTTATTAGAGACCTGGCCTGAAGACATCTTCATGGCAATATATTTAGTTACAGTCATAGCACCACCTCTGAGCAACAGGAAATGAAATGTTTAACACTGTGATTAACTCCTCGTAGAGATTTAATCAGATCAACATCATATATGGTCAGTCTAATCTTAAGACCATAGCAATTATAAATATCAAAGATCTCGAGTTTTCGTTGAAGGGCGTGTCCGTGGCGTCCTGACAAAGTCTGATGTTTCACCATGAAAGAGGAATCATAACTCAGGCATACAATGTCCGATCTGCCCCAAACTTCACATGTTTGAGAAGAGTCCTGCCCTGAACACATCTACATGATAATATTCAGCTATAGTAATAGCGCCACCCACTGGCAACAGGAAGTGATGTGTTTAACACTGTGATGCACTACTAGCAACATACTAAAATATGCAATTGAGTGCTAAACATGCTACAAACATTCTAAAACATGCTAGCAACACTTAGCTGTGTGTTAAAGCATGCTATTTACATCATGAAACAGGAACTTGAGCATACAATGTCCAATCTGCCTCAAACTTCACATGTTTGACAAGTGCCCTGGCCTGAAGACATCTACATGCCAAAATTTAGTTATAGTCATATGGCCACCAGCTGGTAGCAGGAAGTGTGGCAAATACAAATGACTGACGTTTTTCTCCTATATATACTAAATGCATATTGCCCACTGTGCTGTTTCCCTAAATGGGTGCGAGGGCACTTTCATCGCTGCTTACAGCTTTAATTAGGGCCCGAGCACCGATGGTGTGAGGACCCTATTGTAATTGCTCAGCCAATTCTTCTTCTTCTCCACAATAAATCGCATTTTTGAGGGCCTAAACGTTCTCAAAAACTCATGAAACTTTGCACACGCGTCAGAAGTGGTGAAAATTTACATCTGATATGGGCTTCAGAATTAGGTGTGGCAAAATGGCACGATAGCGCCACCTACAAAATTTCAATTAAGCGCCCTTCGTGCTACATTTCACTTACAGGTGTGAAATTCGGTAGACAGATGTAACAGCCCAGTACCTACAAAAAAGCCCGTGGGTGAAAAGTTTGTAAACCCATCAGGAAGTGAGATATTTTGAATTTTCTTTGCAAAATTTGTGCAGTTTTTGCCATTTCCAGACGTTGTACTTTAATGAACTCCTCCTAGAGCTTTAATCAGATCAACATCATATTTGGTCAGTCTAATCTAAAGGCCTTTATGACGTTAAATTGCAAAGATCTAGAGTTTTCGCTGAAGGGTGTGGCCGTTGCAGCCTGACAAAGTTCGATGTTTCGCCATGAAACAGGAAGTTGTTGTAACTCGGGCATACAATGTCAGATCTGCCCCAAACTTCACATGTTTTAGTAGAGTCCTGACCTGAAGACATCTTCATGACAATATTCAGTTACAGTCATAGCGCCACCTGGGGGCAACAGGAAATGTAATATTTTAAACTGTGATTAACTCCTCATAGATATTTAACCAGATCAACATCATATGTTGTCAGTCTAATCTTAAGACCTTACCGATGACAAATATCAAAGACCTTGAGTTTTCGTTGAAGGGCGTGTCCGTGGCGGCCTGACAAAGTCTGATGTTTCGCCATGAAAGAGGAAGCTGTTGTAACTGAGGCATACTATGTCTGATCTGCCCCAAACTTCACATGAGTGATAAAAGTCCTGGCCTAAAGACATCTGTATGACAATATTCAGTTAGCTATAGCGCCACCTGTTGGCAGCAGGAAGTGTGGCACTTTTACATGATTTTGCCATAATTCTCCTGTATTTCCTCGCTTACATGCATGTCGCCCACTGTTCGCTGTTTTCCTGAGGCCAACGGGTGGCGGTGAGCCTGGGTGCGAGGGCCCTTTCATCACTGCTTGCAGCTTTAATTTAAAATGTAATTTATTCTTGTGATGTCAAAGCTGAATTTTCAGCATCATTACTCCAGTCTTCAGTGTCACGTTCCTTCAGAAATCATTCTAAAATGCTGATTTGCTGCTCAAGAAACATTTAATGTTTACAACTGTACAAAATATTTGTGTGCAATATTTTTTTTCAGGATTCTTTGATGAAAACAAAGTTCAAAAGAACAGTGTTTGTTTGAAATATAATCTTTTGTAACATTATAAATGTCTTTACTGTCACTTTTAATTGATTTAATGCATCCTTGCTGAATAAAAGTATTAATTTCTTTACAAAAAAATAAAATAAAAATAAAATTTCTTACTGACCCCAAACTTTTGAACGGTAGTGTAAAATGTTACAAAAGCTTTGTATTTCAGATAAATGTTGTTCTTTTTAACTTTATATTCATCAAGGAATCCTGAAAAAAAAAAGTACACAACTGTTTTCAACATTGAAAATAATAAGAAATGTTTCTTGAGCAGCAAATCATCATATTAGAATGATTTCTGAAAGATCATGTGACACTGAAGACTGGAGTAATGATGCTGAAAATTCAGCTGTGCATCAGGAATAAATTACTTTGTAAAATATATTCAAATAGAAAACATTTATTTTAAATTTTAATTATAATTCACAATATTACTGTTTTTACTGTATTTTTAATTAAATAATGCAGCCTTGGTGAGCAGATGGAACTTCTTTTAAAAACATTAAAATGGTACCGATCCCAAACTTTTAAACGGTAGAGTATTTTGAGAAATGTCTCAGTGTTTTAGTTTGGGAAGTCAATAAAATCATTAAAGATAAATTAAAACCATCAAAGCATCAATCATCAAATAACGCATTTATTGACTTTTTCTCCCAATACACATTCCAGTGTCTAATATATGGGCCTGAACGATGAACAGAGAATAAAAAAAAAAAAAATAGCCAAAACACTATACCTATAATTAGAACAAAAACTATATTGTTTTTTCTAACATATTCTTGATAATACTGCATTAAAAAAATGAGCGAGCCCATATTTTCATAAAAACATTCAGACACAAATCAAAGGGTTAATAATGATAACAGTATGAAACGCCTCATAAACAATGTCAAGAACAAATCCATGCAAATATTGTGTCTTGTACGGTTGTAAAAACTCTTGTCTATAATAATACACCAATCAGTGTGACATGCCACATAGTTCCAACACAATTCCTGGTCCACAAAACACTTCTGTTAGTTTCAGCCCTGTTTCACCAACAAACAGTCCACAGAAGAAGAATGAAATATGGATGCATTGACTAACAATCGATTAATTGTGTTAAAATGACTCACGTACCTGTTCCACACATACACGTGTGCAGTAAATTCTGCTTCCATCCAAACCTCCATTAGACTAATGTCACCCCAGATCAATACCTCCCGACTCTGTCCTCGTTATCAGAGCAGGCGTTCCACTGATGCGCACAGATCCGTAAACGATCGCACGGCACTAACACTCTTTCAGCTCTCCATGGTTACTTAGCATTTGGTGTAAATTGTGCTGACCCTCCCCATGACAGGCCGTTCAGATAAACTAACACTAACACCGTTATTACTTCAATGTCCCTCGACACTATTATGCACCTCATATCCGGAGCTAAAAGCTTATAAAGCAATAAATGAGATGGAGAGTTACACAAACAAACAATATACAAAAATGTTGGCATGACCACCAGCCCTTAAACAAATGATGCTAGTAGTTTGCATTATATATGCAAACCTGATGCTGCAATGTTTTTCCAATAAACAAAACACTGAGGAAATTTGCTGAATGAAAAAGTTTTTATTCATTTTGAATCATTAATACAAAACCCCTCATTTCCTGTCCTTCTTGTAACCAGTGTTCCAGAGATGCTTCCTCCTGTGCTGTCCGTCATCATCGTCATTACATTTATCCTCCCCTAACTCCTCATCCTCGTCACTGCTGTACTCATCCTCCTTTCCTTCTTCCTCCTGTTCTCTTGCCATCAGTTTGTGAAAAACATGGTACTCCTCTACAGTTGCCATGGCGACTTGCGTCAGGTAGGTTTCCTCAGAGACGCAGAGGACGTCTTTGAGCGGGGGTTGGCGATGAGTGTTTGGCCCTTCTTGTCGGGCGTCTGGTACAGTCCCCTCCGCTCCAGAAAACAGTGACGACACCGCAGCTCAGACAGAGACAACCTGAACAGCTTCGCCTTCACCATCTCTGCCTGCCGAACACCCATACGGAAATATGCATACTGCGGGGGGAAAAAACAAGCTATGAGTCCGTTTGTAACTACTGTAAAACAAACAATGACCTCTAAATGCCAACTTCAATGACCCGCAATGGCTCACACAACAGTGAAACGTCATAAGAAAACCATTTACAAGGATAGTTTACCCTGAAAATCAAAGGGAAATTTTTAGTGAAGAAGACTGGTGTAAAATTGTTTAGCTGTAACACCTATCGTACCTGAAATTTATACTCCAGCTGGGCCAAATCCTCCTCCAAAACCTCAGGTGATTCTCTGAGGATGTCTGTGACCTGTTGGACGGTGAAGAGGCATTTCTCCCTGAGCAATCGGGACACCATGTTTACCCTCTTGATTGGCAGGACCATGACCTTGGGGTAGTGACTGATCATCCTCTGCAGACTGCCTGTGGACAGATTTTAGACAGATTTCAACTTGAGTGGCTTTCAAACTGGGGTCTATGGAGGCTATGAAACAACGCTTCCTCACCATTGATTGAATTTTACGTCATTTAGGCTATGAGACAACGCTTTTACGGCGATGACCAAATTTTTCGGCTTTCCGTGTTTTCAGTGTTATATGTTAGGGGTGCTATTACAGATCTTCTAAAAGAGTACAGAATCTCCAGATCAAAACACAGGCGATTTTCTCAGCTTTTTGTTCGAAATGTTTAAAACTTGCCCACATTTCAAGTGTTGATAAAAAACAGATGAAGCTAGAAAATTATTAAAAATACTGGCAGTGGCAAAAAGGCAAAAAAAGCCCAAAACAACAGCAATATTTATTATAAAAAGTTCTTTAATACAAAGTAAATATTTTCCAAATAATGTTTCAATCATTTGTTTTAGTAAGATTTTGATAAAATTTTAGAAAGAAGTCTCTTATGCTGACCAAGGCTGCCTTTATTTGATCAAAATACAATAAAACGGTATTATTGCTAAATATTATTACTATGTAAAGTAACTGTTTTCCATTTATTATATTTATAATGTAATTTGTTTATTCCTGTGATGGCAAAGTTTAATTTCCAACATCATTACTCAAGTCTTCAGTGTCACATGATCCTTCAGAAATCATTCTAATATGCTGATTTTATGCTAAAGAAACATTTATCATCAATGTTGAAAACAGTTGTGCTACTTCATATATTTGAGGAAAGCATGACACAAAGTTCAAAAGAACAGAATTTATTTGAAATAAAAAGTAACTTTATAAATGTCTTTACTGTTTTTAATCAATATAATGCATCCATGCTGAATACAAGCATTAATGTCTAAAAAAGTCTTACTGACCCCAAACTTTTGAACAGAAGTGTAATTTGCTACCAAAGAAGACGCATCACCTTCTACCAATCCCATCTTCCTCAGATGATTGACACGTTGCTGTAAGTCTGCACCTTTCAGTGAGTATACCTCTGGACACTTCTGCATTATTTTCAGGATACTGGACGGATTTAATCCTAGGATAAACAGTGCTGTCAGAACAGATGGAACATGTTTCCCACGGCTCTTCATTGCACCTTCATGCATCTCCTCGGCTTGAGTTTCTGAGAAGCCCATCTCGAGCAAAGAGCACAGGGTGAGCTGGGTCACAGGTCTGTGGGTGACCTGACTGGTGTGAGATGGATTTGCTTGATGGGGCTCTTGTTGTGTGGTGCAGAATGGCATATGACCTCTGCTCACAGCCACAGGACAAACACGCCATCTCCACATCCACTGCACCATCTGAGACACAGAGAGAGGAAGCAAATGCTGCTCAATTCAATACACATTGGTGCCAAATAGTGTTTGGACACAATAAATCTAAACACATTTGGAACAATATATCAGCTTTTCTCAGAACTAACTTTAGTTTTTGGAGCTATTCGTTTTTAGTGCATCAAGTCAATTCTCCTCAAATGTATATAAAAGGTAAATTTAAATACATTAACTTATATTGTAATAAAATGATAAACGTGTTATCCCAATAGCTAGTACAATAACATATGGAAATTTTTATTTAAAATATTCCAGATTTTCTATAAAGAAAAAATAAATAACTCGGTGTTATAAACTAATTTACAAAAACACTGCTAGGAAAAAAACTAGCATTTCTTTAATTTGAGTCTCCCTTATATTTGTGTGTGTGTATATATGTCGAGATAACTTTGTTTAGGGGCAATAAGTTATTTTTAATCAGCTTTAGCCAGAACAACGAGAATAGTTTTAGATGTATGTATGAATAACTGACCTTGCACTTCTAACCTTCGAGGCAGATATTTCTTGCAAAATTATTTCTAGTTTTAATGTTGTTTTAGGGTACCCAGATTTTCTAGCAATCACACATACCGTTATATTAATTAGGCTATAAAACCATTTTTATTTGATTCATCACAATTGATTGTTACTCTGGTTCCCACCAGCAAATCACTTACGGAATCTATTTGATACAAAGTCACAGTTCGCTGCATCGCGATACTTTCTTAGGAGCTGATGAACACTCAAACTAGCGTTTAATTCTATGATAATGTGTAAACATTCTTCTATAATTTCGTCCTCACCTGTTTTCTGCATACATGTGTACCCATATCTGTGCCGCGTCAAAACACCCCCGTGCTGAAACAACAGCCCGAGCTCAAAAGTTCCGGATGTTTGAACGGAAGACGAAACAAAAATGAACTGCAATCATTTTTATTCAAGAATTCCAGTGACATTAACATTTTATAGAGGCTTTACAAAGCCTGAGAGCAATTTTAATTAATACCAGAGTTACAGACAGCCAAAGCAAACTGAAATTATGCCATTAACAATTTATTCATAAGATAAAATATTCATAGATAAGATAAAATATTCATAATTTAAAAGGTTAAAATCAACCTAAAATATTTTAAAACTCTGAAGGCCTAATAACAGGTTTCAAAACTCAGGTGACCCTCATACAGGTCTAGTGCATCTTTTAATAGGACAATCCTTGTGCTCAACACCATTACAACAGACAGCAAGAACTTTCTACATCTCAGAATACCATGTTTTAAACCTCAGTGAAAGGTGAAATACATAACACATTTGATGAATACACTCCAAATCCTTCACCAAACACCGAGATAAAGCTGTTTCTTAGCAACACAGATGGCTTCCATTCCCAGGCACAGTTTCCTTTTGCTCTTTGGACGGACTGGTATCATCAAGAAGGACAGCAGGTGGACGGAGAGTTCTGCAGAGATTGTGCATTAGTGTGCATGGTGACATTAGATGTAATGTCATAATTAGTTGGCCAGAACGCATTAGCGTTTCTTTCACAACAGTTCCTCATTCATCGGTGAGGTATTTCAGCAGCTCGGACTGCAGTGCCGCCATTGTTCTCCTCTGCTCCTCGTCCTCCTCATCTTCATCATCATCATCTTCTAAAGGAGTGTCTTCAGACGTGTTCAGGTTGTTTTCGGGGTCCAAGTAGAGGATGTCTGCTCGGTGCACACATGATGAGTTGGACTCCACGTGCTCTGTGGATTCTGAGATAAAATCGTATATCCTATGAAATCTGAAGCATTTAAAGTAAAATGTGTTTGACTGAACTGAATATTATCTTTTTGGTAGCCAAAAGCATAAATAAACTAAACCAATACCATTGCTCGAGGGAAAGACCTCTCCCCACGAGTACTCTGCTAGATTTATGGGTTGCTGTATCCACTGCGAGTCCAAGAGCTCCTCTAGAGTCGTTCTCTGATCAACCTCTGGGTGCAAAAGACCAGCCAACAGGACATACAACTCTAAAACAAGAACAAAGAAACAGGTTGTACTGTAATAAAGTCACAATTTGTGAAATTAGTCGCATGTCTCTAGTCGATCTTTATGGTTGTGATGAAGTAGATCTTCAAACCTGTAGATATCTGGCATGGAGGGTTGAGTCGGGCCTGCAGGGTTTCTTCCACACTGCAAAATGGGTTTTCACTGAACAGTAAGGTGTATAAGAGCACTCCTAGAGACCACATCTCCAGCTCTGGACCCTCGTATCTACATACATCAAAAACATCACAATGAAATATAGAGCTTGCCGTCTCATATTTAACCTTTACATGCGGTCTGACATGAGTCCACAGCACTAGCAAACCACAACCATCTAACCAATTCCCGATAGACAAAATCACATCCCCCGGTCTGCATTTATTCTTGTTCGAGAAGCCGTTTCACCGGGCTATAAAGGATAAAAATATCTTAACTTCCAAATTTAAGGTGTCAATTTTATTTGTTAGCACTTATTGCACAATATTCGTGTGACATTCACCTACATAGGCTTAAAATCAACATGAAATTGAATTTCATAACCTTATTTTTTCTTGAGATGTTGCATATTTCCAAGTTAAACAGAATATTCAAACCAATTTCAATAGCCAAACAGGAAACCTGAATGAAAATTAAACAAATTAAGTAATTTAAAGTTACTATATTTTTACGGAGGGAAGACCTGCTCTGATGAATCATGCACAATGACAGCATTAAAAGTATATGGGATCAATTTTGAATTTATGTTCAATTTAAGGGCATCGTGGTATGGAAGCTTGTTTCTGGCACTGAATAAAAAAAAAAAAAAAAAAAAATATATATATATATATATATATATATATATATATATATATATATATATATATATATATATATATATATATATATATATATATATATATATATATATATATATATATATATATATATATATATTTTTATTTTTTTTTAAAGTTAATTGTGACTCAATTCTGACATTTTTTCCTCGCAATTGCGTGATATAAACTCACAATTGCGAGTTATAAAGTCAGAATAGTGAGATATAAACTTGACTGGCAATTGCTAGTTTTTATTCTTTTCTCAGTATTGTGAGGTAAAAACTCGCAATTACAAGAAAAAGTCAGCATTGCAAGATATTTGACAATTTTTAAAACGGTCAGAATTACAAGATATAAACTCGCAATTGCGAGAAAGTCAGAATTGCGAGAAAAAAGTCAGAATTGTTAGTTTATATCTCACAATTCTGACTTTATTTCTCGCAACTGAGAGTTATATCTTGCAATTCTAAGAAAAAAAAAAAAGAAAAAAAAAGTCAAATGTCAATTATCTTGCTATAAAATGTTTTATTATAAAAATGTTTTATTCCGTGGCTAAACAAGCTTCCATATTATGGTGATCTCAGTCATGCTGTGAAGTTAATGTGTTGCTCTTTTTATAGACATGAATATATGGGATAAATTTTGAGTTCATGTTTACTTTAAGGGTATCGTGTTTCTGTCATAAAACAAAAAAAACAAAAAAAACAAGATAATTGTGACTTTGTATCTCACAATTCTGACTTTTTCCTTGATATAAACTCACAATTGCAAGTCAGAATAGTGAGATATAAAATAAAAATGAACAAATATACAAAAAAAAAAAATTTTTACTTTTTCCTCAGACTTAGACTTTATGACTGGCAACTGCAAGTTTTTATCTTAGAGTTCTCAGAATTGTGAGGTAAAAACTCACAATTGCAAGAAAAAGTCAGGATTGCAAGATATTTGACTTTTTAAAACAGATTTGCGAGAAAGTCAGAATTGCAAGAAAATAAGTCAGAATTGCGAAATATAATTCGCAATTGCAAGAAAAAAATTGCTAGTTAATACCTCACAATTCTGACTATTTCTCACAATTGCGAGTTTATATCTTGCAATTCTGAGAAAAAAGTCAAATGTCGCAATGTCTTGGTACAAAATGTTTCATTATAAAAAGGTTTTATTCCGTGGCATAAACAAGCTTCCATATCGTTGTAATCTCAGTCATGCTGTGAAGTTAATGTGTTGCTCTTTTTATAGACATTAATACACAACCCTAATGTTACCCTTCCCACACCCTTAACCACCTGATCCTGTCCTATATTCTGTCCTTATCAAGCTAAGACACACAGGTGGAACTGAGACGGGCTGTGTGATGTTTCAGTACGTACGGGTTTCCCTGAAGCACCTCTGGTGAGCAGTACTCCAGAGTGCCACAGAAGACATAGAAAAGCTTTCCAGGTTCCAGCAGGGCAGCTGAGCCAAAGTCGATCAGCCGGATATGAAAATTCGAGTTTATGATGATATTTTCATCCTTAATGTCCCTGTGAAGCACTCTTTTGCCCCGCAGGTAACTCACCGCGGCTACCAACTGCGTACAGACACATACAGATATATCAGGGAAAAAGTGAAAGAAATAATGAAAAACAAAACAAAAAAAATTACTCCAGAGCTCACATCAGAATATTAGAGGACTACTGGCTACCAACACATCTTCTCATAGCCTGTTTCTCACCTGTCTGAAGATGTAGCTGGCTAGAGGCTCGTCCAGTCTAGGCTGCATGTCGATAAACTCAAACAGGTCTAGCCCGTCCCCATGTTTCTCCATGACCATTTGAAAGAATCCCTCATTCTCAAACACCTCCAATACCTGCAGCAAAAATTTAGGACACTAAACATCAACCACAGTGAACATGCTATAATAACTATAGCATTTTTTCAGGGGATTCACTCTAATATAGCTTTATTTTATTAAATCCAAGTGATTGTGCAGGCGCCTCACGTGCACAACATCAGTTCTAGCGTTTCTAACTTGACATTTTAGCCATTTCTCAAACTAAAACGCAGTCAACCAAACATAAAAGTTACACTGCTCAAATTTAAATGGTCCACTGTAGGGCAGCACACACATTTTTGTGAAGGAGAATGCTGATTTGCATGCATACTGGGACACTAGTGAAGTACAAAGCCTTGTTTACATGAGTAATAATTTAGCAACCAAAATGTTAGATGCAAATATAGAAACATATCTGGATTCTTGCCAAATGAGAGAGGTGAGCTCATCAGTTTCACTGTAGCCTAAAAAAAAATTTTTTGGCTTGACTTATGTTGTTTATAATGAGTGCTTACTATGACTATCTAAATTTGTGTTTTATTTTATAGTTTAATATATAACTTTTTCATTCTTGTTCTGTTCTGAATACCATTAAACTTAAAGGATTTGTTGTGGAGGGAACTACAAACCCGATTCCAAAAAAGTTGGGACACTGTACAAATTGTGAATAAAAACAGAATGCAAAGATGTGGAAGCTTCAAATTTCAATATTTTATTCAGAATACAACATAGATGACATATCAAATGTTTAAACTGAGAAAATGTATCATTTTAAGGGAAAAATAAGTTTTTAAATTTCATGGCATCAACACATCTCAAAAAAGTTGGGACAATGCCATGTTTACCACTGTGTGGCATCCCCTCTTCTTTTTATAACAGTCAGCAAACGTCTGGGGACTGAGGAGACAAGTTGCTCAAGTTTAGGAATAGGAATGTTGTCCCATTCTTGTCTAATACAGGCTTCTAGTTGCTCAACTGTCTTAGGTCGTCTTTGTCACAACTTCCTCTTTATGATGCGCCAAATGTTTTCTATGGGTGAAAGATCTAGACTGCAGGCTGGCCATTTCAGTACCCAGATCCTTCTTCTACGCAGCCATGATGTTGTAATTGATGCAGTATGTGGTCTGGCATTGTCATGTTGGAAAATGCAAGGTCTTCGCTGAAAGAGAGGACGTTTGGATGGGAGCATATGTTGTTCTAGAACTTGGATATACCTTTCAGCATTGATGGTGCCTTTCCAGATGTGTAAGCTGTCCATGCCAAACGCACTCATGCAACCCCATACCATGAGAGATGCAGGCTTCTGAACTGAGCACTGATAACAACTTGGGTTGTCCTTGTCCTCTTTAGTCCAGATGACATGGCGTCCCAGTTTTCCAAAAAGAATTTCAAATTTTGATTCGTCTGACCACAGAACAGTTTTCCACTTTGCCACAGTCCATTTTAAATGAGCCTTGGCTCGCCTTCGCTTCTGGATCTTTTTTGACCTATAGAGTTTTAGCCGGCAACGGCGAATGGCATGGTGGATTGTGTTCACCGACAATGTTTTCTGGAAGTATTCCTGAGCCCATGTTGTGATTTCCATTACAGTAGCATTCCTGTATGTGATGCAGTGCCGTCTAAGGGCCTGAAGATCACGGGCATCCAGTATGGTTTTCCGGCCTTGACCCTTACGCACAGAGATTGTTCCAGATTCTCTGAATCTTTGGATGATATTATGCAATTTTTCTCTGAGAAACTCCTTTCTGATATTGCTCCACTATTTTTCGCCGCAGCATTGGGGGAATTGGTGATCCTCTGCCCATCTTGACTTCTGAGAGCCACTGCCACTCTGAGAGGCTCTTTTTATACCCAATCATGTTGCCAATTGACCTAATAAGTTGCAAATTGGTCCTCCAGCTGTTCCTTATATGCAATTAACTTTTCCGGCCTCATATTGCTAACTGTCCCAACTTTTTTGGAATGTGTAGCTCTAATGAAATCCAAAATGAGCCAATATTTGGCATGACATTTCAAAATGTCTCACTTTCAACATTTGATATGTTATCTATATTCTATTGTGAATAAAATATAAGTTTATGAGATTTGTAAATTATTGCATTCCTTTTTTATTCACAATTTGTACAGTGTCCCAACTTTTTTGGAATTGGGTTTGTACAATAGGCCTATGAATGTTTTGTTTTATTTAAATCGGTATTAAAAATACATATTAAATTAATGTCATTGTTTGAAACTACTAGGTTAACAGATGTTTTGGTGTAAAATTAATTTGTCTTTCATGAGATTACGTCCTCTTCTTGGCCAGGTTACGTTTCTCCATGTTGTAAACTTTGGGGCGAAACTTCCAAACTGTGAATTTTTAGGGACGTGATATTTAAATGCCTATTGTTTTCAGCCACCACATTTATCAACGTACGATCATTCGTATAATAGGATTGCCAGCATACGAATGTTTGATAAATCATATGTGAACCCTGTCGTAAGATGATTTCTGCGCTCAGTTCTGCGCTCGTTTCTATGATACATTGATAAATGAGGCCCATTATGTTTATTATTAAGGGAAAGATTTTTTTTATTTATTTAGCCATTTCATTTTTCTGGTTTAAAAAGCAAACTTGAACCAATGTCACAAAAAGTGAGGCATAGGAGTTAATTCTGAGTGGTGATTGGCTGCCGTGGCTGGAGAGTATGATTTTACGCCATCAATTTCTCTGTATTATTCATGAGAATAGACTCATTTAATCCAATCACCGCACTGTATTACGCATGAGATCGCATCACGTGTTCAGACAGGCATGTCGTAAGTTTGTTTCCTCGGTACAGTAGCGCAAATAATTTTTGCATTTTCCAATAACGTAGACCAAAAAATTATTCAGTAACACTTTAATGTTTAACTAATGAACCTCAGCGTAATGTATTAACTAACATGAACTAACCATGAGCAATACATTTGTTACTGTATTTATTAATCTTCGTTAACGTTAGTTAATGAAAATACAGCTGTTCATTGTTTGTTCATGTTAGTTCACAGTGCATTAACTAATGTTAACAAGATTTTAATGTATTAGTAAATGTTGAAATTAACATGAACAAAAGATGAATAAATGCTGTAAAAGTGCAGTTCATCATTAGTTCATGTTAACTAATATAGTTAATGTTAACTAATGAACTTTATTGTAAAGTGTTACCAATTATTCTTTATTCCCCTACTTTTTTCTCCGCTCATATTTTAATAAAGAGTGTGCTTCATGTCTGTTTTATTGGTTGTTTTCTCCCCTCTTCCCACCCTCTACACTCCGACCTTTTTGCACAGCTTTTCTCATCCATTTTTTGAGTCCTTCTCAAAGCTGTAGTGTGAAATCAGGCTACAACGGGGTTTCATGACACTTTAATGGCCAATTTATTGAATTCATTTGGGTGAAAGAATATTCTAAATATTTAATATATAGTCAAACAGGTCTGAGTGTACCTTCACAATATTGGGATGTTGCAAACGAGCCAGTATGGCCACTTCCTGAGTGACCCGACCCAGATCAGGATCATCCACCCAGCATTCACTCACCACCGCACTTTTCCTAATGAACTTCACAACCACCTGAAATTGAAGTGAGAGATAATAAACTCAACATCTCTTCACCAGCTCATATAATTGTCCATAAAAGACTGGATGGACGCTACAGCAATGACACTGACTCAGTGTGTAAACATCCTCTTTTAAGAACCCTGTCTAAGGTTTGAACAACTGACGTCAACATTATCAGGTTATTATCTCTCAACCGGATGAATATGAGTGTATGAACAACAGTGAGTGCAGAAAGAGTGTCACTGACTTCCTGTCCATCTATCCGTCTTGAAGCAAGCCAGACAAAGCCAAAGGCTCCCTTTCCAATAGAGCGCAGTGGGCGGTAGTCTTCCTCAAACTGACCCTCACACGCTCCGGACTGCTCCAGGTCCACAGAAGAGCGCAGAGGATCTGAACGAATTGCCTAAACGAAAAGAAAAAAAGTAGTTTCTTTATCTTAAAGACAGGCTTTAAAATTTCTTAAGTACTCATGCAGATCACCTCAGCAAGGCTGCAGGCAAAGGCCTCCTGTTCTGGGGCTCCTGTCCTCACTGTGGGAGACATTGTGCTCTGTAGCGCCTCCTGGTGGTGGAGCAAGAGATGACTTCCACTCAGCCATAGACAGACCAGAGAGCTGCCGCTGGACAGGGACACCCATCGCACATCACACTGCACCTCTACACAGAATGAGAAAGAGATGGTGAAAATGACTACTTTATCAGTTGTATTCATGCACTGAAACATCATAAAATGTACAGTAGAAAAAAATGGATGGTGCTTTTGAGACATGGCATACAGAAAGAGTACACAGCCTGAAATGGAAAAATTAAGTACAGTAAGAGATAACGCAGTCATTAACACAGAATGAACCCAGGCAAGGGTCTCGAATCACCCTGAAGGGATTTATTTTGCCATAATGACAACAATATCCTGCTTATTACATGACTACTTTCCAAATAAATAAATGGAGAAGAAATGTGGATTTGTGTTTAAATTATTTAATTATCTCACTTGTGGATTACCTTAAATTGACAGTTCATCCAAAAAAAATGAACATAAGGTCATCATTTAATCACCCTCATGTTGTTGCAAAACTGTACGACTTACTTCTGTGGAACATAAAAGATGATATTTTTGCATAGAATGGAAGCCAATGGGGTACAATGTTGTTTGGTTCTGAGCATTTTTCAAAATATTCTCCATCACATATTTTAGTAATCATCATTTATTAGGTATAATTTGAAAGCTTAACCTTATAATTTAAAACCTTTTAGCGGGCTCCTCCCCCTAGTGGGAGCGGTGTCATGTTTCATAATACAAAATTTATTTGAACTAATTTATAATCAACATTTTTCTAATCTTGACAAAACTCATATCTTCGGAAAGGTCTGAAACTCAAGGTTCCATATTTGGTTTTGTGATAGAAGTGATATTGTGACAGATTTATTTGTGACAGGTAAACGCATTAAAAAAATTCTATGGAATGTGAATGTCACCCTGTGGCTACTTTTAGTATTACGCCTAAACAAAATCTCATAACTTCAATTTTTGAGATATCAACTTCAAATTTGAAACACAACTCTGTTAGACATATGGCTTTAATTTCATTAGAGTACAAATTCTGTTTTGTAAAATATATATTTTGTATAAAATAATTGTTTTTGTACAGTACATATGTTTTGCAGTAACTTGGTTAGAGATATGCTTCCATTTCATAGCAATTTTAGAGTACAATTTTTGTTTTGTAAAATATATATTTTGTATAAAAAATGTTTTAGTTCAGTACATTTGTTTTACAGTAAACAAACTTCTATAACTTTTTTACACTTTCATTTTTTGAAGTGCTTTCACTTCAGCTATAATCGTATCAGTGTCTTCTTTGAAAGAGATCCAACCTTAGGTCTGTATTCAAAACCATTCATGAATTACAACCATTTAAGTCTGGAGAGTGCATTTTTTTTACATCTATGCTCAAAAAGGAGGGTGACAGATAAGGGGTTTTAAAGTGTTTTTCTCAGTCCTTGTTGAAAATGTCAGTGTGTTCTTGATTTAGCTTCTGCCTTTCTAGCCATCAAAATTCAAAAGATTTATGCTCACCACAAAATTAATAGAGAAAAAAAAAAAACACTACAAGCATTTCAGGTTGCAAGATGGCAGTAATTCAAAATTATATTCAAAATTACAGTATGAAAAGAGACCGCAGAGTGATACGAAACATGAAAGTATGACGGCATGATACTATGGACAGTTTAACAGTCATCATTATATATTTTGGCCACTCAATGCAGTGTAATTGACATTATCTGCTTCTAATATTGGTCTAATCAGACTAATGGCAAGTTTTTTTAAAAACATGTCTCTATTACATAAAGTTCTACACAATTTGGTCATTGTGTGTCCCTAGTATAATTAAAACAGGTGAGCTAGAGGGACACAGCTGACATACCGATTGGTGTTCCGTCTCTGTTGTAGCAGGTCACATGAATCCTGCCCTCTGGAATGGAAGAGTTCACCTTGACTTTCTTAGGAGTGGAGGTGGCAGGAGTGTCGCCTGGCAACAGCATTCCACCCCTCCCCCCCCGGAGATCCAGAACATGGCCAACAGCATGTTCCGAAAAGGAATTCCACTGTTCCAGAACTTTGGTTAGATGATTTTTTGGCAGTTGCTCTACAGTCTTCTGCTGAGGGCTTGCTAGCCTTTCTTGCTCTTTCGGTGATGGGGCAGCTCCTCGTGTTGCTTCTTGCTCTGGGCAGATCTGAGCTTCTGTTTCAGGGTCTGACTCTACAATAAAGGGTGAAGGAGTACGCAGGAGCTCAGCGGTGTCACATGAGGTAAGTGAATGGTTGAGATCTGCAGGCGCATTTGGGATCTCAATGCTGTCGTTCAGGTCCATCTCTGACATGGCATGAACAATGACATCTCCGTTAGAGTTCAAATCCAGAAATGTGCTGCCCGATTCCACTAGCTGACGTCCCTGCTGAGAATCATCTATCTTTTCGGGCCCAGAACCGCCCACAAGCCGCTCACAAAACCCAGATGACGACCCACTACCCAGGGAAATCACCTCAAAGCTTGAGTCCTGAAGCCGGGCCTGCTCTGAACACCGGCAGGCCTGGATGAGAGGTTCAGGATGAGGTACAGAGTCACAGGACTTTACTGGAGCTTCTTTACAGTCTGAGTTTAGGGCCTTGGAGGCATCTCGCCCAGCAAAGTGCTGCTCTGATGGGCCACACTGAGCGGAGACTGGAGCAGAGAGGCAGGTCTTGTGGACCTCCAGGGACTCCACCAGAGCAAAGGTCTGTAGCAGAGCGGTGGTAGAGTTGGCAGAGTCAGACTCAGACACTTGAGTGGTCACATCCACAATCTGCTCACAAAGCTCTGTAGTGTCATCCAACCTGAGATAAACAGAGAGAACGATGTCAAATCATGGAAATCTGCACCAATCATCTATTGTCTTTTATTCTGATCTATAGAGTGCTTATTTTTGTCATGAACAGAAAGACAATACATATTTTTGAGGTTAAGCGGGAATCCCACAAAGACACACCCAGGTCATATTTCATCACAAAATCAAAATAATAGATTTTTTTAAAAAGAAAATGAAGCCATTTTTTTTTTTTTTTTTTTTTTTTTTTTTTTAAATAAAGTGACATTTTCATAATTAAGACAATAAAAGGTGCACTACATAAAAGAAAAATCTTTTAATTTTTTAATTAAATCGCAAAAATTACAAACAACAAATGCTGCCATAGCATTAATATTTTATTGTTTTAATAATACAATATGATGAGCTTTAAGAGTTAAACATAATAGTAATAATAGGTTTAAGTTCCTTTATGCAAAGTACTTTTTCCTTCTTATTGTCAGGTACTATATGACCTGGATGTTTCTGACAGGCTTTGAGATATTAAACTGTGCACATCAACAAAAACTAAATGGTTGGATTTAGTGGAGTATCTAACCCATTCAGTGGTGTGGAGGTGACAGCAGGTGAGGTCATGGTTGATGGGACACTGCCTTCCTTCTCCAGTTTTGCGTTGGTCCCAGTAAAGATTCTCTTTCCTTTCCCAAGACCCGCTCTCCTACGCATGGCTAGATGCACCATCACACTGTCACCAGCAAGCACTGTATTTGGATCTGCACATATCATCCAACCAGACACAAAACATTGGTTAATACAAAATGAAAACAGCAATAATTCATTCAACATTGAAGTTAAAGCAAAAACTTAGTACAGAAAAAAACCCATTAAAAATTCTGTTTTTTCTGTGATTTTTTTTAAAAAAAATCCCTTTTTAAAGGGACAGCAATATAATTAATATAATATAATATAATATAATATAATACAAGTGTGTGTTGAGCAATAGCAGTAAGAACTCACTACACGTCTCCTGTTGATCTTCCTTAGTTGAAAGCATGTCAGTAGAGAGGGTTAGAGCATCAGCAGGGTGACAGTTAACACTAGCAGAACATCTACAGGGGTCTGAGAAGTAGACAGACAGGATGAGAGGGGATTTTAGAACAGCATCACAAGCTAAAGTGTGTGTATCCTTACAGTGCATCAAGTCTCTGTACCTGTGTGGCTGTCAGAGGGGCTGGATGTGTCTTGTGGATGAGATGCAGGGTGGTCGCTTCGGTCCGCAGCACGAACTCGCTCATAAAACGCTGGTATCAGGTATGTGACATTCTACACAGGTGCACAGGCCTGCTGTTAGCATGTAAACTAGCTTTGACACATCGCTTACAGGTTGGATTCAGTGTTGTTGTCATTAACAAACTATTTAATAGTTTTTGTGTTAACTGAAATAAAGCAGAAATAAAATAAAATCTCAGACTAAATTAGTCTTTTTTTTTTTCTTTTTTAAAAAATAGAAAATTTTGAAATGCTGCCTTGGCAAGTTTAAGTTGAAGGAGTAAAAATACTAACTGTAAACTAAAGCTGAAAATAAAACTATTTTTTAAAAATGACAAAGCACATAAAAAGAACTAAAAGTTAAATGGTTAGTTCACCCCAAAATGAAATTTCTTCATTAAGTACTCACCCTCATGTCGTTCCACACCCGTAAGACCTTCGTTCATCTTTGGAACACTATTAAGATATTTTTGATGAAATCTGAAGGTATCTGATCCACACATAGGTAGCAACAACATTGCACTTTTTGAGGTCCAGAAAGGTACTAAAGACGTCATTAAAACCGGCGACGTGACTACAGTGGTTCAACCTTAATTTTATGAAGCGACGAGAATACTTTGTGCGCAAAAACAAAACAAAAATAATGACTTTATTTAACAAATTCGTCTGTTCCTTGTTATACTGCTATGCTATTTTTGTCGCAGAGCTTCAATGTTTATGTCTGAACGCGGGCTCAGTATTGAGCGACCGCTCGGACGTAAACACTGAAGTGGATTTCATCATAAATATCTTAGTTTGTGTTCCAAAGACAATGATAATGAAAAACTTTCACTCTATAATGGTTAAGCTTTGTAATTAATACGCAAATCACAACAACTATGATCTATTAAACCCTTACTGGTCGGCTTAAATTAATCCAATCGAACCCACTAAAACGTATCCATATCTTTATTAAAAGGGTTCTACAAACCTTAAACTAAATCCCAGCAACACAGAGTAAATAAAAGGGAATGTTTCATAACATCTGTACCTTTCCAAGCAGCTGACTGCTATTGTATCCGAGCAGCAGAGAGCTGAATGGGTTGTTGAGACTGTGAATGGTACCGTTGGGCAGGAGCGTCAGGAGACAGCTACTGGGAGCAAACACACACACTGACCCGGAGTACAGCACACCACCCGTAACCGATTTACCACCTGCAGGACAAGAGTGCACAACATTTATCCTACTGAAATCAATATCAATTTGAAGTGTAATTGAAATATATTAGATCTAATTATATTTATCAGCAAATTCCTTAATGAGACTGGACAAATACCAACAAGAAACAACAGTAGATTTTCTTTATGTCAGATCAAATATTGGAAATGCACTATAACTAGCAACCCTAGGTTATAAATAAATCCCCACATATAGAGAAATCTGATTCACAGTTAAGAAATTTGCACACTTAAGATCGCCTGTGTTTGTGACTTCAGTCTGTTGAAGCAGCACAATAAAACTATCATTTCTAAAACTCGGCATGCACTGCAGCAAACGAGTGAGGACTGACCTGAAGGAGTTCGGTTGGGCTGTCGAGAGCTAAGGAGTGAACCATCAGAAGGTTTTGGATGTACTGATCCATTCATCTGGAGCGGTGATCTTCCACAGGACACAGCGGCCTGCAGACGGACACATGCTGGAACCACCAAACCAGACCTGGCTTTCACACACAATCTTTGCACACGCAACACCTGAGATACAAAGCAAAGAAACAAGCTATAATAGGATTGTTGTTATTAAAACTAAAATCAAACTAAAATTATTAAGAACATTTGTTAGCCGAATGAAAGCTACAATAAAATGGAAATATATTAGGTGCAAAACAAACTAAATGCAAATTTGCCTTGGCAACTAACTGAAAAAAATAAAATTAAATTAAAATTACACAAAAAATAAAAGCTAATTGAAAATATAATTAAACTATAATAGTACATAAATAATACAAATATAACTGTTGCACAATGCTGGTTTGACAGAACCAATAATAAAGATGAATCAGTTATTTTTGTTGTCACTAGTATGACCAAAAGAAATTGCAAAAATAAAAACTCTAGGGAAACAGTCGTCTTATTTTTTTTTAAAGAGACATGATCATGACCTTGGGAGTTGCCCTGCAGTTAAAGGGGATCTGCAAAGATGGCATCAGAGACATGATTGACATGCCAGTCATCTCCTCAGCATCGTGGTAACCATAGAGATGGGCAAAAGTGGCATCACAGCTGAGGATTCCGCCCTGAGGAAACAGTAGGAGGAGCTGGAACTTTTCTGGTCCACTGAGTAACAGCTTTACAATACAATTTTCTTTAACGGTACTCTACACTACCCCACCCAGAAGTTTTGGATCAGTAAGAATTTTAAAATATTTTTGAAAGAAGTCTCTTAAGATGACAAAAGGTTGCATTTATTTGATCAAAATTTTAAAATGCAATTTATTTCTGTGATGGCAAAGCTGAATTTTCAGCATCATTACTCCAGCCTTTAATGTCACATTAAAGGTCACATTTTTTAAATGTGATTGTAAAGGTCTTGTCCATGTGGTATGGTTTTCGTAATTGTGAATGAACTTACTGTAATGCAAGACAAATTTTAGACTTTGACAAAGCTATATCTTACATGATCCTTCTGAAATTATTTTAACATGCTGATTTTGTGCTCAAGAACAATTCTTATCAACGTTGAAAACAGTCAGGCTGCTTAATATTTTTGTGGAAACTAAGGCCCCATTGACACTAGTGCATTTTTGTTTTAAAACGCCTAACTTTTGCTACGGTTACGCCTGTCATTTACACTGCTCCGACATTTTCAACAGAGACTTTCGAAGACGCTGCAGAGCCTATTTTAATTTGAAAACGCAGGAGTTGCGTTTCAGTGTAAGTGGACCAAAACTGAGACTTTTGTGACATGCGTTTTCGGTCGTGTAGCGTAGACTGAGATCATATCTGAAACGCTGTGGAAACACCAGTGTAGACGAGGATCGTTTTCATTTTAAAACGCTGTTTTAAAGGTGCCCTAGAATTAAATATTGAATTTATATTGGCATAGTTGAATAACAAGAGTTCAGTACATGGAAAAGACATACAGTTTCAAACTCCATTGTTTCCTCCTTCTTATATAAATCTCATTTGTTTAAAAGACCTCCGAAGAACAGGCGAATCTCAACATAACACCGACTGTTACGTAACAGTCGGGATCATTAATATGTACGTCCCCAATATTTGCATATGCCAGCCCATGATCGAGGCATTACACAAGGGCAGAACGTCTGGATGTGCACAGCTGAATCATCAGCTACCTATATATCGGTGCATAGTTAATGATGCCCCAAAATAGCCAGTTAACAAGCAGCACAAGCACTTGAAGTATGTCAAATAGAATGGGGCATCAGTTTACTCTTGGGAATTTGTAGTATCGCACCACGCCGCATCCAGTGTAGACAGCATCACTGATTATAATGGATTCCATTTGCTCGTCACATTGCTCACTTTCAGTGGAAATATCTTACTGACCCCAAACTTTTGAACTTTAGTGTATGTTTTAGTTAAACTCTGTCGATATTGATGGCATAATGTCATTTAAAGCTTTTAGTATTAAAGGGATAGCTCACCCAAAAATGAAAATTTGATGTTTATCTGCTTACCCCCAGTACATCCAAGATGTAGGTGAATTTGTTTCTTCAGTCGAACGCAAATTATGATTTTTAACTGCAACCGCTGCCGTCTGTCAGTCAAATAATAGCAGTGGATGGTAACTTCTACTGTAACAGTAAATAAAACATGCATAGACAAATCCAAATTAAACCCTGCGGCTCGTGACGACACATTGATGTCCTAAGACACGAAACGATCGGTTTGTGTGAGAAAACGAACAGTATTTATATCATTTTTTACCTCTAATACACCACTATGTCCAACTTCGTTCAGCATCCTGTTAGTGAGGTCAAAAAACCCGCTCTGCTGACGGAAGTGATGTCTCGCCCATATACTTCAATGAGCGCGAGACATCACTTCCGTTGTCAGAGCGCGATCAGACCTCACTAACCGGAAGCTGAACGGAGTTGGACATAGTGGTGTATTAGAGGTAAAAAATGATATAAATACTGTTCGGTTTCTTGCACAAACCGATCGTTTCGTGTCTTAGGACATCAATGTGTCGTCACGAGCCGCAGGGTTTAATTAGGATTTGTCTATGGAAGTTTTTTCGACTCTTATTGTTCAAGTTCCCAATCACTCCTATTATTTGACTGACAGACGGCAGCGGTTGCAGTTAAAAATCATAATTTGCGTTCGACTGAAGAAAAAAAGTCACCTACATCTTGGATGCCCTGGGGGTAAGCAGATAAACATCAAATTTTCATTTTTGGGTGAACTATCCCTTTAAAATAATACTAATAATCAACATTATGCTTACAAATGCTTAACCCTCCTGATGTCTGGGGTCAAATTGTCACCAAAGCAACTTTGACATCTCTGAAAAGTATGCTAATTGTATTAATTAGAAGAATTCATAAACATGCAAATCTTGTGTTACAGAGTTTAACATGCCTATACACATTTTTACCCAATCAGTGATGTTTGCTGAAATTTACACATAACAGGAGGGTTAACTTAATACATAAACCTTTCAGTGCACAAGGGAACGAGTCTCACATTTTGAGTGAAAGTCACGTGTGCTGTGATTCTCTCCACTCGCTCCAGCAGGAGCTCTAAGATCTGCTGCTGCTCTGGTAATTGAAGCCACACAGACACAGGAAACTCAGCTCCTGTCAAACTCACTGCAGTCACCTGTGGAGAGAATGAGCCAGAGCCGTGCTTTAATTAGTGACGCTTACATCCAGTATAGGAAAGCAGAGATCAGAGCCAAAAGCCACTTTTCCACCTTTGGGCCAAAACGTTCTCTTTGTTTAACCACTCGATTCCAATTTGATATGGAGGAGCCGGTAAGAATAAGGTTTCATTTTCCACTGTGGGGCTGTTAACGGAACTCTTAGTAATGTAATACAAACGTGTCAATCTTTGCCTTGCTCACGCAAGAGTTTACAGACAATAGCGACCACATTATGGAGGATGATCAGATATTTCTCAATTTTATTATTAATTTGTGTTTATGTTGCTCAAATAGCACACTTAAGCCAGCTACAAAGAAACTGGTAGCCACTAGCCAGGCAACAGACAAGTGACCAATCCGGAGTTGCGTCACTACACGCATTCTACCAGGACGGTTCAGCACAACTGTGCTGAGAATTTCAACCCGAGAATGGTTTGTAATCCTGCCGTGCCATACCAGGCTCAAGTGGAAATGTAATTGGAACCATGCCTTACCATTCTTATAACCGTTCGGCCCGACAGTGGAAAAGCGGCTGAAGACAAAACGTACAGCATGGAAGGAATTAAATATTCATGACTCGTATAAATTTAGTGACAGCTAAGAGAATTGTTGTTTTAAGGTGCTCTATGTAAGTTTTTGACTGTACTAAAGCATAAAAATACCATAATATGTTTCCAGATATTTATTAAACATGTACTCGTTTCTCTGAAAACCATTGCTACAGCCAGTTATTTTACTTTGAAATTTGCGTTCCGTGTCAGAATTTGTTTTTGTTTCAGTCTGTGCAAGACTGCACGTTGCCAATTTAACCGATAGTATTTCGCCACCCGGGTTGCCAGTCGGCGGAAAACACATGCAGCGAATTGCAGCCATGGAAGCCAGCGAACAAACTGGATCAGAGATTCTACCCGACCTAAAAAGCCTCAGCATCCATCTAAAAATCTCTTTGAACGGGAGCATATTAAAACGCGATATCAATTCATCAGAAATCAATAAATCAACTAATTATCTTACAGTGTGTAAGTTTCCTCGCCTTCCAATATCAATTGAGCTCGCTCCTGTTGCGTGTCTTCAAACTGGCAACCTGCGAGAGCATCGAGTCTGAGGAGGAGGGGGCGGGCAAACAATATTTTGAATTTGGACTGCAGTACCCATTTCAACCACTAGCTGTCATTCTTACATAGAGCACCTTTAAATAAATGCAATGTTCTATACCACTTTTGCAGAAATAGCAACTAGGTTCCCATCAGAATCCAGAGTCTCCTCCTTCAGGGCTTCCTCTAACGTATGATTGGCTCTTAGTAGTGCGGTCAGCTTCCGGCCAACCAAATCACTGTATGCACACTCAAACAGCTTACAAGCATGTTCATTTGCATCCAAAACCTTGCAAAAAAGAGAAAGAAAAAAAGTAAAAAAAATAAATAAATCATTAAAATCCTTCATAATGTAGTCATTGTATGAAAAAAAGGGCTTTGAAGAGCACAGCCGTTTGATACCTGTGATGTGGTGCAGTTAATGGATAGGACAGCTTTATTAGGGTTAATGGTGAGAGCTGTGCCTCTCTTCTCTGGAGCGATACAGATGAGCTGTCTGAGCAGAGAGTTATCTAACACAGGAGACCCTTGATTTGATGACGGAGGCACAGGTTGGAAGCAATGCAGATCAGAAATCTGAAGATTCCTCGTCGCCACTGATGAACCAACATGAGAATCACCTTTTGGAAAAGAAACAAGTAAAAATGAACATTCTGCCATTATTTACTCACCTTTCCAAACCCTTTTGAATTTCTTTTGTGGAAAACAAAGGGAGATTTATGGCAGAATGACAGCTTCAGTCACCATTCATTTTAATTACATGCACAATCATTCAAAAGGGTGGGGTTAGGTTTTTTATTAAGAAATAAATACTTTTATTCAGACAGCAAGGACGCATTAAAGGATTAGTTCACTTTGAAATGAAAATTAGCCCAAGCTTTACTCACCCTCAAGCCATCCTAGGTGTATATGACTCTTCTTTCTGATGAACATAATCGCAGAAATATTAATAAATATCCTGACGCATCTGAGCTTTATAATGGCAGTGAGTATGAGTATGAGAGTATAAGCTGAACAAAGTGCCTCCTTACACATCCATCCATCATAAATGTGTGCACCAAACAGCTCCGGGGGGTTAGTAAAGGCCTTCTGAAGTGAAGCAATGCGTTTGTGTAAAAAAATCTCTCTATTTAAACAAGTTATCAAGTAAAATATGTAGTTTCCGCCAGACAACCTTCTGTATCGAAGTTACAAAGAAAGTGTAAACTGGCGTCACGTCAGTTACACTTTTCCATAAGTTGAATAGGGAAGGCATAGGGCGTAACGTAAGCTTTGTGAACCGCAAGAGTTTCACACTTTCTGCATATGTTGAATATGAAGGCGGCTTGCGTGAAAGCTAAATATTATTATTAATTTTTTTTTTTTTTTACACAAACGCTTTGCTTCAGAAAGACTTTATTAACCCCCAGAGCGGTGTGGAGAACATGTTTATGATGGATGGATGTAGATGGAAGCACTTTCTTCAGCTCATACTCATTGATCCCTATCACTGCCATTATAAAGCTCAGATGCATCATGATATTTATTAATATTTCTGCGATTATGTTCATCAGAAAGATGAACATAATGAGGGTGAGTAAAGCTTGGGCTAATTTTAATTTCAAAGTGAACTAATCCTTTAATTTGATAGTAAAGTGATAGTAAAGACATTCAGTACTTCCCACACATAGACTTTACTTGGGCGGGCCACCCAGGTATATTAACGGCCGCCCAAGTATATTTGGAGACACATTTATGCTTTTATTTTATCCTTTTATACTTCTGTATCCGCCCAAGATAATGAAATCCATCCGCGATCGATTAACTAGTGGAAAATCTCCCCTCGCCATACGCGTTTTGTACCTGCTCGTTATGTGTGCGTCAGAACGGTTTACTTCCGCTGACATTCCCACGTGCACTGCAGAGATGCGGTGGATATTTCACAATGAGCGCTGCATGTTGCAAAGTCACAAGGCGGCGCTGTTGCGCGTTCTACAGGCTCGCCCAACGCTTCAAAGTGATTCTCAATCAATGAAAAGCGCAGATTTATGCCAAGCGATTGCTAATGAGCTCAAGTTGATGAATTATGACAAGGTCTACTTTATGGCTTTTATATAAAATTTTTAGATGGTTGTAAGAATCTGAAGGATCAGCCCCCAATTGTGTAGACATTTCAAAATAAGAGTCCCGGTGTATTTCGGGCTTGTTTATAATTAAAAGTCACACGCTAATTTTTTTTTTTCTTCTTCTGGGCATTATTGGTATTTTGGTTACACAATAAATTTAATTTGATTTCCATTTAATTCATAGTAAATTATTGTAGTCTCCCCCACAGGAAGAAAAGACTAACAACATTATTTGACACATATATTATTCATTATATAAATTACTAGTAAAATCTGTGTCCCATTCAC
Organism: Megalobrama amblycephala; assembly: GCF_018812025.1. NCBI lineage: Eukaryota > Metazoa > Chordata > Actinopteri > Cypriniformes > Xenocyprididae > Megalobrama > Megalobrama amblycephala. The sequence continues at coordinate 8,541,877 of NC_063060.1, read as the reverse complement.
TGAGATAGACACTATATAACAGCAAGGAGAACATAGGAAAAGGAGAACCATTTAAATGCTGTAATTTTGCATAATTTACAAAGCATAATATTAGTATGTAAATAAATGTAATAGTATGCTATGTAATTAAAATTAATTTCATTAAATAAAAATACTGTTAAAATCACACATTTTTTTGTCACATGTAGTATAGGAGCACAGTTTTTTTTTTTTACTCTCTATTCATAATTGATAATAAAAAATGTTGCTTGAGCAGCAAATCAGCATATTAGAATGATTAAAGAATGGAGTAATGGTGGCTGCTGAAAATTCAGCCATCACAGGAATACATTACAAATATATTAAAATCGAAAATAGCCATTTTAAAATGTAATAACATTTCAATATTACAGTTTTTTTACTCTATATTTCACCAACTAAATGCAGCATAGGTGAGCATAAGAGATTTCTTTCAAAAAACATAAACAAAATTTTTTTACCAACCCACATTTTGAACAGTAGTGCATTTTTTTCCCCACACAGTGAAAGTGAATGGAGACTGAGTCATTCTGACAAACATCTTTTTGTGTTCCACTGAATAAAAGGCTTACAGTTTTGGAACAATACGAGGGTGAACAAAAGTAAGCCAATCAGGCAAACAATTTTAGAAGAGAATCTCTTTAGCTACCACGCTATATCATATTTTCAATGTTTCTCTTAAAAGACCTTCTTTGTGATAACATGTTATTGTCACCAGCTACTGCTGTATACTGTATTGTTGCAATTTTGGTAAAGATTATTGTTATTATTTTCTAATATCAGTATCTTTTTCGTGTCCACACATTGTGGCACAGGTGTGGAAGCGGCCTGGCCCACCTGACGCGTCCATGCGGGTGAGAGTGCAGTTTCGTGCGGAGGGGAAGGACTGGTTCATGCAGAACGAGTCACTCTTCATCAAACTGCTGATACTGCCATCACCATCAGCAACACAAACACTGTCGCCCCTAGGGCTGCTCCTCCGGCCGTGCATCAGCCACATCCCCGATGAGCTTCAAATGAAAGTGGACAGTCATAAATACGATTCTAAACAACAACCTTATTGTTTTCGAGACGAGTGAGAAAGCTTTGCTCATATATATCGCATAATAAACTAATACATCATGATTGTAGGAAGCGCGACTCACCCACCGCACTGCTCGTTTTAACAACACACTTGCTGTGCTTTCAGTTTACTGCCTGCTGCCTTGGAGACAAGAGTTAGGGATTGTTCCTGCTTTCCTTTTAGACGACTAAATCTAATAATAAATAACAAAACAAGCACTTGCTTAAAGATAAAGTTCTCACTGGCCATAAACAGTGTAGTTTCGAAGTGTTTGCGTGAAGTATATCGAGGCCTACAATGTTTGCCGCGTATGGAATCGAAATAAGGTGACGGGAGAGGGAGAGCAAATGAAAAAGCGAATTTTGAAACTGACAGGGAGTTTATCCAATAGAAAACATCAGTGGGAGGAGCTTGTTGTATTGAGGGAGGGATGTAGCTTCTATGGAGATCATAAGGTAATGTTTATGTTTTTCAGTATTTTCTGCTGCCTCTTCTGACCTAGTTTTCTCCGTTCAGTTATGCCCTAGTTTTTCTACCTTTTAAATTAGTTATGGTTTGTTTTTCTTTTTTCTTTTTTTTTTTTTACCGTAGCCCACACTTTGCAAGGTATTTTGTTTCCAGGCAACAACTATGTACATCAATCAGCAACATAACTTCAAATTTGGTTACAAAAACACTTCATTATGCATTAAAAACACAAACTGGAGATGCACATTTTTATTTTGATGTTAAACGCACTCTGCACAATGCATTAATTAACAGCTTCATCATTTTCATGTTTGTAAACATTCTGACTCCATTTGTCATAGACAGTAACGAGTTGCTTGCAGTAGTTGTGCAGTTTATCACTCTCTGGACTCAAGTATGTACTGCTTAGCAGTTCAAAAGTTACCAAATACAGCAGCAAGCATTTACGTCTTTAACCAGTGTCAGTTAATAAAGTTGAACTTTAGCACTGGAAAAGCATTTAAACAAACTAATTTTCTTTTTTCTAATGTTCATTTAAAATGACAGAGAAATAAATTATTGAACAGATTAGACATGACAAATTGCAGGGATTACAGAGGGAACATACACAAACAGTCTTTTAACGATGTATGGATCAACATTTAAACGCAATAACAGCCCACTTTGCTGTTGATGGCTTCTTAATCCATTTTACTAAAGCACACATCTTACACAGTTCAACTCCACATGCTGCTCTGCCATACATCACAGTTCTTAGCCATTACATTCTCAGTGTGATATGCAGTGCATTTTCCTTAATTTTTAATAGACGGTAAACAGGGCCTGTCATTAGCCCCTTTTCAGAATGAATATCCAGAGGTCAAGGGTCAAGACCAGGTTCACTTTGGCACATATGGATGATGGAAAGCTGAACGCAAAACCCCATAGATGAGGGAGTCCAGGAGCTTCTGTACTTCACAGGCAGGTGTGTCTCCGAGAAGAGTTTTAATGCAAGGTTGAGCTCAGGTTTAGGTCGAACAGAAGCATGCATAACACTTTAGCATTTCTACTGTAATGGTAACAATGGCTCTCTGCAGAATTTGACAGACACACAATAGTGGGAATCACACACTGTAGACACCCGCCGACACAAGAGGGCTGGCATGGGATCCTGAGTCTCAAGGCTTACAGGTTCACAGAAAGGCCTAGTGATGGTAGTCCTTCTTACTGTGGGGACGGTTACCCAGGACTTTGTCGATATCCGAGGCCACTTGAGTGGTGATCTTTGGAAGAACCTGTCAGCGAGAATGTAAAACACAGGCAACAGAATCATAGTAAGTTTCACATAGTAATTTACTCAAAATGAAAATTCTGTCATTATGCACTTACCCAATTGTGAATCTAAATCCATATATTTGTTATTTTGTTTTTTTATTGTTTATACAGTACTTTTTTAAATTTAAAAAATATTTTTTTCTTAAAATAAAAATAAAAATACACAATAAAATTAATTTTAATAATACACAAAAATAAAACAATATTAAAAAAATATTTTATTGTGTAGTTTTAAAAGTTATTAAAAAAATCAGTAAAATAAAATTAATATTAATAAAAAAATAAAACATTATTGACAGATTGTAATGTAATAATTTAAAAATTAAAATTGTCATCATTCACTCACTCGTGTATCTTCATCCATATATGTTATTTTATGTTTTTTTTATTTTTATTTTAAGTAAATGAGAGTGAATAAAAGATGATCGATTCTTTTTATTTTAGTGTTAACTATTCATTTAAAGTGGTCAAGCTGGTTTTTAGAACAAGGTGGCTGCTACTAGACCTAACTAACTTGACTAAAGGCTCTTTCACACTGAGCGCAATGCGATAAAGCAAAGCGAATCAGCGATGAATGGTACTTTCACACCAAATGCGAAACGATTGATCGCCTTTGGCTAATTCACAACTGAACGATAGGTGGTGCTGACAGAGAATGCATTTTATGAAAATTCTGTCATCATTTACTCACCCTCAAGTACTTCCAATAAATGAATGTATTTGTTCTGCTGAACACAAAGGAAGATATTTGGAAGAATGTCAGTATCCAAACAGATCTCGCCACCCATTTACTACCATAGTAGGAAAAATAAATACTGTGGTAGTAAATGGGGGGTGAGATCTGTTTGGTTAGTGACATTCTACCAAATATCTTCCTTTTGTATCTTTGTATCTTGTAAAATATCTTTCATTTTCTTGGTGAACTATCCCTTTAAGATGGTCTAAATCAACAGTTTTTCTTTTTCTTTCCAACAATTTTGACTTCATTGCCCATTGTCAACAATATTCAAAGTTTTCCAGTTGTTTCTGGTTTACTGTATTAGGATTAAGAATTTTTTTTTTTTCACAATTTCTATGTAATTAAATATTAAGATTGAGATTTTAATAATCTGCATGACCTTTTCAGGTCTGTTGTTGAGGGGGTGAATTAAAATATGAAATATATTGATTTTTAATTTTTTAAGCTTATTTAATGTTTGTTTTGTTTTCATTTTAAATCATTTTAAGTAATCTTGAGGCCTCCTTGAAAGTTTGCTGAGGCCCCTTGGTTGAAAACCACTGGTCTAAATAGTTGTCCAACCATTTAGCCAAGCCAAAAACCATGTCAGACCATCTTAATGGCTCTTTCTTTTCTTTTTTTCCCACAATTTCTATGTAATTAAATATTAAAATTGAGATTTTAATAATCTGCATGACCTTTTTAGGTCTGTTGTTGAGGGGGTGAATTAAAATATGAAATATATTGATTTTTAATTTTTTAAGATTATTTAATGTTTGTTTTGTTTTCATTTTAAATGGTCTGACATGGTCTGACATGGTCTGCCATTTTTTTTTTTTTTTTTCACAATTTCTATGTAATTAAATATTAAAATTGAGATTTTAATAATCTGCATGACCTTTTCAGGTCTGTTGTTGAGGGGGTGAATTAAAATATGAAATATATTGATTTTTAATTTTTTTAGCTTATTTAATGTTTGTTTTGTTTTAATTTTAAATCATTTTAAGTAATCTTGAGGCCTCCTTGGAAGTTTGCTGAGGCCCCTTGGTTGAAAACCACTGATCTAAATAGTTGTCCAACCATTTAGCCAAGCCAAAAACCATGTCAGACCATCTTCTCTCTGAAGCTTTAGTTGGATCTTCCATCAGTGTGTGAAATTTTGCACATAGCACATAAAAATAACATTGAGCAATATCCTGGTGTTGAAGTTTTAAATGTAAATGAACCATGTGAGATTCAGAAGTGAGGTGTTAGAGATTAGAGCAGAGAGCTGTAGCAGGCCACCAGAGCTTATGGGATGGCAGTGATTCCACAGTGTAACAGTGTATTTGAGATGTTTTGATAAATCTCTTGCCTGTATCGCCCCCAGGTTTTCAGTGAGCTGTGCAGGGTTGGAGGTCCCCAGGAGAACCGAACTCACTCCTTCATTACGGAGGCACCAGGCTACAGAGGAACATGAAGAATAGATTTATGAGGAAGCTGTGCTTTGGTCCTATATGTTTGAAAGTTTCAAGCCAGTGAATCATTGAAATCTTTGAGCTGGTAGGATTTTGAGGTGCTGCAGCCAAATGTTAATACAAAGTTCAGTCATGAAACTCTAACCGAGCGCTGATTGGTTCTTTCTATGCCGCGGCACTAGCCAATCAGAAGTAATTTCAAATCCAAGCAACCATATATATCATACCCTAGCCTGCGATCAACAGCTGCGCAATGTGAAGCGCTGTTATCCCTGGGTCCATGGGTTAGTTCACCCAAAAATGAAAATTCTTTTATTTATTACTCTTTACCCTCATGTTGTTCCACACCCATAAGACCTTTGTTCATCTTTTTTGGAACACAAATTAAGATATTTTTGATGAAATCCCAGACGTATATGACTCCATAAGTGACGAGAATACTTTTTGTGCGCAAAAACAAAACAAAAATAATGACTTTTTTTAATCAACATTATCTTCTCTTCTGTCATTCTCATACGCTGTTTACATCCAGCGTTTCCAGGTTCTACATCAGAACGCCGACTCATTATTGGCCAGCTCCTGCATTAGCATCACACAAATCCATCATGTTGCTCACGTGAATAGCGTCTGCGAATACTGAGCCCGTGTTCTGACGTTGAACCTGGAAGTGCTGAACGTAAACAGCATAGGAGAATGACACAGAAGAGAATATTGTTGAATAAAGTCGTTATTTTTGTTTTGTTTTTGCGCACAAAAAGTATTCTCGTCGCTTCATAAAATTAAAGGTGCCATCGAACATTTTTTTACAAGATGTAATATCAGTCTAAGGTGTCCCCTGAATGTGTCTGTGAAGTTTCAGCTCAAAATACCCCATAGATTTTTTTAAATTAATTTTTTTAACTGCCTATTTTGGGGCATAATTAGAAATGCACCGATTCATGTTGCGGCCCCTTTAATTCCTCACGCTCCCCACCCACGGAGCTCGCGCTTGCCTTAAATAGTGCATAAACAAAGTTCACACAGCTAATATAACCCTCAAAATGGATCTTTACAAAGTGTTCGTCATGCATCGGATTATGTGAGTATTGTATTTATTTGGATGTTTACATTTGATTCTGAATGAATTTGAGGCTGTGATCCGTGGCTAACGGCTAATGCTACACTGTTGGAGAGATTTATAAAGAATGAAGTTGTGTTTATGCATTATACAGACTGCAAGTGTTTAATAATGAAAATAACGACAGCTCTTGTCTCTGTGAATACAGTAAGAAACGATGGTAACTTTAACCACATTTAACAGTACATTAGCAACATGCTAACAAAACATTTAGAAAGACAATTTACAAATATCACTAAAAATATCATGTTATCATGGATCATGTCAGTTATTATTGCTCCATCTGCCATTTTTCGCTGTTGTTCTTGCTTGCTTACCTAGTCTGATGATTCAGCTGTGTGCAGCTCCAGACGTCCTGCCCTTGTCTAATGCCTTTCATAATGTTGGGAACATGGGCTGGCATATGCAAATACTGGGGGCGTACACCCCGAATGTTACGTAACAGTCGGTGTTATGTTGAGATTCGCCTGTTCTTCGGAGGTCTTTTAAACAAATGAGATTTATATAAGAAGGAGGAAACAATGGCATTTGAGACTCACTGTATTTCATTTCCATGTACTGAACTCTTGTTATTTAACTATGCCAAGATAAATTCAATTTTTAATTCTTGGGCACCTTTAAGGTTGAACCACTGCAGTCACATTGGCTGTTTTGACTATGTCTTTAGTACCTTCCTAGAAGTTTAATTGCTGTCTATGGATGAGTCATATACCTCTCGGATTTCATCAAAAATATAATTTGTGTTCCAAAGACGAACGAAGGTCTTACGGGTGTGGAAAGACATGAGTGTGAGTAATAAATGACAGAATTTTTATTTTTGGGTGAACTTTTAAAGCCCTGTGGGTTATGTGCATATAAGCAGAAATTCAACCTTTTACTCTTGTCTGTATTGCGTAAACAGTGACAGAACAGTGGAGTCACTCTGGCAGAGATAATATGTGGCACATTGTGACAGTTGAAGTGAATATGGGTGAAGTTCTTTTGACCTACCGATGGCAAGTTGTGGCAGGGTACAGCTGAGCCTCTCAGCAATGTGGGTCAATTCCTTAAGCTTCGCCTGCTGCTTTCTGCCATCCTCACTCAGAATCTTCTCCTTCAGCCACTGGTATGACTGTACAGAAAAAGAGACAGTGAAATAAACACAGCAAACCTGCCCTGACAGACCTGCCACCCTCATCGCTGGATACTAGGTGAAGGTGTAATCTATTAACTATATGAGCTCCTAAATCACTTCATCCAATAAAAAACTGTCCTGTTCAACTCTTGTGTTGTTCTTCTGTTGTTTTGGACACAGATATCTGGCACTAATTCAGTTGGCTATGGATCAGTTTACTCAACAGATATCCATCCTTATGTCTTGAGGAAATGATGTGTCTGCCATGACACAAGATTAAAGTACCTTCAAAGAGGCTCTAGAAGATTCTGGGATGCCATTTTCATATTTTCCTGTGATGATGCCACAGGCCAGAGGAGACCAGGACACTACTCCAACACCTGCGGTACAAGAAATATTTTAATTACATTTTAAAGTTATATTTTAATCATGGGTGTTTATGTGTGCATACAATATGTGTTTGTTTTTTACCAATCTTATGGTAAAGCTCTGGCAATTGCATCTCCACTTTATCCCTCTGAAATAAATGATATTCGGCCTGTTCACACACAGGAGGAATCAGATTAAACTGCCTCGCTACAGAATACGCTTCCTACATGGAAAGAAAGAGATGACAAAAAATAAAAGAGAATGATATTAATACTCATAAAATGGACCTATTATGACCTATTAAAGGCCCAGTGAAGTTTCTTGGAACGCACAGCATTATTCAATGTGATGACATAATTTCAACTGAAACGGGATATATTGAACAGCCCCGCCCCTTTTAAAAAAATAGCCAATAGCGTTTCATTTATATCACAGTTCGGTAAAGCTTTGGTTTCCTTCTAATCTCTAACTGTTTCTGCATTCTGTGCAGAATTCAAACGGGTCCAATACGTTTTGTGGTCTGCGCCGACTCGCATATATGATTCGCTCTGTGCTCTTGTGTCTTTGGACCGGAGCAGACTGCTCGCGCTGCGGCGGTTCACATGACACTACCACGAAAACGAACTTCATTCGCGTCAATGGAAAACATATTTACACTGTCTGAATCGTTCCCTATCCTCTATATAGTGCACATGTGCCATTCACCATATAGAAACTAGTAAATGTGTGAACAAATGACCGATTTTAGCCGTAGCTTCAGCATCTGTTTATAGTGAAGGAGGGGCGGGACTTCAGATTGTAGAGAGCATTTGATTGGACAGAAGATTTGATAAAAACTGAAGTCTGCGGTGATGTCATGAAAATCCGTGATCCATTTTAGCTGAAGTGAGAGACTGTAAGTTTTGAATGCTTATATCTCCTAAATGCGAATTTTGTCATTGTTTTGGAACACACCAGCTTATTCTTGACCTTAAGGCTAACATATTCATACTTAAAGCTAAAAAACTTAAATTTTGATTTCGGGGAGAAATTTTTGACATATTTTACATTGTTGCAACACCTCTCTTCTCAGTCTGTCAGTAACGCTCTGTTTAGCTCCGGTTTCTATGAAGACCCTCCTTCTGAAAAGCGCAATGTGCCCTGATTGGCTGGACCAGTGTGTTGTGATTGGTCAACCGCTTCGCGTGTGTTTAAGATATGTCACACTCCCTACCATAACGGCAAGTTTAACCAGGCCTTGTCCCTTTTTTTGCCTATGCCTTGGGCAGGAATTATTTAAATGAGGAATACTCATACTTGTAAACTCAAGACTACAATCGAAGCGTTTCACAGAGAGTTCAGAAACAGTGCTTACTGTTATAGAGAATAACTCCCTTTGGAGTGACTTTGTGATTTGTAACTTTGCAGACAGCAACATTACACACTAAAGAGAGTTGAAAGCATAAAAAAGCACCCCTTTAATGAATAAAGATATAGGCTAAAAACACATTCAGTATTTTTGAGTTGTCCTCTCCACTCACTCCACTCACCATGATCTCCATAGCTGACCAGCGTGACGTGCCCCAGTACATGGACATACCATGGTTAATGACATGCGTCATGGCTCTCACTATCTCTGAAACACACATGTACAGACAAAAATATCAGCCAAGCTTCTGGAATAGTTTGCTCTAGATCAGTGATTTCAAACTCAGTTCCTGGAGGGCCACAGCCCTGCAGAGTTTAGCTCCAACCAGCCCCAACTCACACCTGCTTGGATGTTTTTAGCAATCCTGAAGACCTTGATTAGCTGGATCAGGTGTGTTTGATTCGGGTTTGAGCAAAACTGTGCAGAGCTGTGGCCCTCCAGGAATTGAGTTTGAGACCACTGCTCTAGATGCAGAGAAATCATTTGTGTCTGCTCACCATTAGATGGCGCTATCTGCATCCTCTCCTTGTGCAGAGTGACTTTGGTCTTGTTTTTTTCATGAAGTCATTTAAAACTATGGGAATCCCCAGGATGCATATTTTGCACTTATAATTTAATAACTGATATATTATAGGTCCAGTTGTACATGTGTTTAAATTACTTATTTTTGTAAAAGAATACTTTGCATTGCTCCACAATATTAAGGGGACTCTCAATTGCAAAAAAAAATATTTATTCTACTAATATGCTAGAATAAATTAGATAAAATTAAATGGATAGTTCAGCCAAAAATGAAAATTCTCATTTTCATCATTTACTCACCCTCAAGTTGTTCCAAACTTGTATGAATTTATTTTTTCTGCTGAACACAAAAGAAGATTTTTTTTTTTTTTAAAGAATGTCGGTAACCAATCAAACTATGGAAGTCAATGGCTACCGACAACCAACATTCTTCAAAATATGTTCTTTTGTGTTCAGCAGAAGAAAGAAATTCATACAGGTTTGGAACAACTTGAGGGACGGTGAGTAAATGATGACAGAATTTTCATTTTAGATTGAACTATCCCTTTAAATTGGCCTATTTAGCCATGTTTTGGGAGGCTTATCTTGGGATTGTTTTGTCAGAACAGGTTTCTTGTTTTTACTGTGAGATCTGGCAACACTGACAGAGTTCCACAAAGGATAAACGCTAATAATACAGAAGAGCTATTTCACAGACATCCGATTTAACAGGATTAAACATGAGAAGCATTTCAGCAGTAAGTCAAACTGACACAACGGCTCTATATCTCACTAAGCAAGTTGTATTGTACAAGGTACAATCATTTTAAACTTCAATGCATCATATATTCAAGCATCGCAGCACAATTCTATCCATCCTGAAGTGTCCTAGACATTCTAATGAAAGAAAATATGTTTCTATCATTTACATTTAATTCATTTAATTGAATTAATTTCATCATACAGGATATCAGAAACTTTCACAGCTGATGCAGTGATGCTGTACAGTCCCAGTAAATTATAGCAACAGCATCCTAAACTACCAAAAATTCAGAACCAGTCTGTAACCTGGAGAACAGTCCAGTGCAAATTGATATCAGCGCTATTTTCTTGGCTGTCTTTGCATCATTATCTGATTTGCATAATTTCTTAAGTGAACTGGGTGCTAAAAGCACATGCAGCAATTTTTCATACCGAATCCTCACCAGAGAATCACAAATTGTTAACTCAACTTCACCCTAAAGAAAATGCTCACATCTCATAGTGCTTTTTATCCATTTTAATCAATGAGTTATAATAAGGATAATGGTCCACATGATGGTCTTTAAGAGGAGATGGGCATATTAAATCTTAAGACACTAAGGAAGGCTCGGTGCCAGGACATTTGTGTTTTTATCATCTGGTGGAATTTAACAAAGAGTTAAATGTTGGCAGACAATCATTCTTTTTTATTACTACACTCCTGGGCAAAAAAAAGAAAAAAAAAAGAAAAGAAGAAGGGTCAAGCCAAGCCAAGCCAAAAGCAGCTAAATATTTAGTGGTCTTTTAATGGTCTGAACTATTTTAATCACAAATCACTGGTCAGGAAATTTGAAAGAATTGCACAAATACTGTAGATAAAGTAATTTAGCACAGAATAGCCTTCCCCTTTGTTTTCTTTAGATGTTTAAGCTGTGTGGGAGCATTGTCTTGTTTATCATCTGATCATTCCTCTTTAGATAACTTTTCAGTTGTGGGAAGCAAGCCCTTCTGCAATATTCTCCTGTACTCAAAGCATTAAATGACTTTTTACAGTGAAGCAGCTCACCAATACCAGCAGCTAAAAAGGCACCTCTTCCTCCATGTTTCACTGTGGTAGAGATGCATTTATTATTACATTTCTCAACAGATTTTCGAAGACACCGCTCTGGAGCATCACCATGCAACTCATGTTTCATTGTGATTCATAACTATGCTGAACAACTCTGAATCAAACTTCCCATATTCTCCCATAGTCTTTGATGTTTTTCTGAGGCTTCGTAAATGCAGCCTAAGCTCATTAGTATTTGATGTTCATTTATTATGTAACATTTTTGTATATTTTTATAAATGCTGAAAGGCATGTGTTGGCAACATCTAAAATTTACTTTATGCACAATTTACAAGTGAAAAATTTGAAAATCCTTTTGATTTTCATTATAGTACATTTTAATAGTTACATTTTACTATTATATAATTATATATAATACCATTATAAAATAAATAATTTTATAAAATAAAATTATATAATTTTATTCATTTTAAAGTTAAAATTATGTATTTTTTTTCAAAATGAGTTGAGTTCCACACAATAAATCACACAGGACATAATGAAAATTTTAATAATATCAAATGAATGTCAAATTAGGAACCTGTAAATGTGTTAAATGTGATGGTTTTGAATTTAATTAATCCATGAATTCAATATTCTATAAACCTCAAAATATTCAAAAATATTTGTACACATAAAATTGTTCATACATAAAACGTACAGTACATTTCAGTGTCTATGCAAACATATGAAAATGTATGCTACCTTTCAAAAGTTTGGTTTCAGTTAAATTTTTTGTAATGAAATTAATACATTCATTCAGTAAGGAGTAAGGACACATTTTATAATGTTACAAAAGATTTCTATTCCAAATAAATGCTGTTCTTCAATCAAAGAATCCTGAAAAATGTGCCAAGGTTTCCACTAAAATAGTAAGCAGCACAACTGTTTACAACAATGATAATAGTAAGAAATCTTACTTGAGCAGCAAATCGTCATATTAGAATGATTTCTGAAGGATCATGTGACACTGAAGACTACAGTAATAATGCTGAAAATTCAGCTTTGCCATCACAAGAATAAATGACATTTTAAAATATATTCAAATAGAAAACAGTTATTTTAAACTGTAACATTATTTCACATTATTACAATTTTTTATTGTATTTTACATTATTACAGTGTTTATTGTTTGATCAAATAAATGCAGCCTTTATGAATATAAGAGACTTCTTTTGAAAACTTTAAAGGGGACCTATAATGCCCCTTTTACAAGATATACTATAAGTCTGGTGTCCCCAGAAAGTGTTTGTGAAGTTTCAGCTCAAAATACCCCACAGATCATTTATTATAGCTTGTCAAATTTACCCCTATTTGGGTGTGAGCAAAAACATGCCGTTTCTGTGTGTCCCTTTAAATGCAAATGAGCTGCTGCTCCCGGCCCCCTTTCCAGAAGAAGGCGGAGCTTTAACAGCTTGCGCTTTGTTTGCTCAACAAAGCTGGAGAATCTCACGCAGGCAAAATGAGGATTGTCGGTAACGGTGTTCAGCATTGTTCAAACTGGAGTCAGACACTGATGGAGAGACTCAGGAAGAAGTTACAACTTTTAGAATGAAACTGGATGTTTCTGAATGGTTAGTGGATACATTTATGTAGTTGCTGTGGAGTTGATTCAACTCATCGACTAGCATGTGCCGTCATGTTAATATTTTGTGCAAATCCACACTGTAAAAAATGACCGTGATTTTAACAGTAAAAGACTGTAAAAATGCTGCGGTGAAAAACTGTCAATTGGTTTACAGAAAGTTTCCGTACTATACATGGTGAATAACTGTAATAGATCTAACGGTACATTTAATGTAATTTTATGGTAAAATACCGTTAAATTCACAGTTTTTGGAAGTGAAAAACTGTAAACTTTGATTCATCACGTGACTCTTATCACCACTGTGTTTGGTGACTGTCAGTGTATTATAAAGGTACAAAACAGATATTAGTACTTCATTAGGTTGGTAAATCAACATTATATCAGTTAATGAAATACGTTATTTTACCGTAAATTTAACAGATTTTTTTTAACGTTGCTACTGTATTTTTTACGGTAAAGTTCTGGCAACCACAGCTGCCGTTTTTTTACCGTAAATTTTACTGGGATGTTTTTTACAGTGCAGCATTGAATTGTCCCTCGTTTGTAAAATGACGACATAGCAACAACACTCTACTACAACTCTTCCTCTTCTCTAAAGCAGCCCAACATGGCTTCACCCCCTTTGTTGCGTGTTCTCGGGGGTGGGGTTTATGTAAATTTTAGGGTTAGTGATGTCACTTACCCGGGAAGAAGCTCATCGTAGTTCCAACCAGCCATTTGTTGTAGTCCTTAAACAGGGAATTCTTTAAAAGGAAATATCTCCCTTTGCATTGAACTTTCAGCGTCGTAACTTTGCAGATGTTTATGCTCTAACAGCAACATTACACACAAACTAAAGTTAAAAAAGTGAAATCATAATCAACCACCCCTTTAACATGAAGATTAGTGTATGGGTGCTAGAACCACACTTTACGGGCCAATGCCTACAATTACTAATAAGATCGTGTATTAGGGCTGGGCGATATATCGCATGCGATTGTCACGCGCATTTCGTCAGTAAAGCCGGTTCCCTGGTTACCGCTAAATCGCCATCACCTGCTTTCAAATGGAGCGGCATTTAATAGACAGAGCCGTAGTTCACTGTCAAGCTATGCAATATCGCGTTCATTATCGAAAGCGATTCATCTGTGATAATGAACGCGATATAAATAGAAAAGAAAAATCAAGTATAATGTTTCAAAAATCATGTAGGTTATCATATATAATGCCCAAAGACAACAGTCTTTGTGTCGTCATATGCTTGCATACGATGTCAGTGTGTATGTTTGACAGAGTGCCACTCTGCAGCCAAGAGGAACACCATCTGCTCTGACATCCTCAAGGCACGACTGTTCTGCGCCATTACCATCAGAGCCCTTTACCGCCGTTTTGAGTTCAGTTCAGTCCAGTCGTTACTCTTCAATGGTGCTTTATAGCTTTTGGATAAGAGCAGCGAGTAAGATCTGCTCTAAAACGCCTCCGTCATGAGCTTATAAAGCTGCTTTATTGCTTCATCATTCAGATTTTCATATGCAAAGAGCTGCTTTTCTCTGTCTCATCAGTGTTTTGACTCGAGGCGCTTCACTGTGGCCATTACTCTGGGCTTTGTTGTGTGTCCACTGACTCTGCGATTCATCTTCACTACACGTCACCAGTGAATGATGTCTTTGGGGAGCTCTTCATCTCACGGTAGTGTTGCAGGGCTGCCCTAGTCTCATCAAATGGCACGCCTGAGGACCGCCAACAGTACGTTCACTGCCTGTCTGATCTGCACGAAAATTGGAACGCACTAGCTGAATCTGGCAGACTCTAATCTGATTGGCTGGCAGCAATCAGTCTACCTAGTCCACTAGTTAACCAGATATTTTCCATACAGTGTGAGTCAATGAGGTCCAATGACTTTCAATGTATGGACAAACATTCTTTAAAATATCCTCTTTTATGTTCCACAGAAGAAAAACAAGTTTGGAATGACTTAAGGTATGAAGCCCCTTAAGGGATATAACGGTGGTAAAAAAAAAAAAAAGAAAGAAAATAAGTGAAGAAAAATTATATTTCAATGCTTTTGCATTCTCTCACAAAACCTTTAAGCTCAAGTTTTTTTTTTAAATAATATGTGTAAATAATATATATATTTTTTCTTTACACCACACTGTTTTTGTGGTATATAGTTCAGAAAACAGATTTTAAATGGCACATTAAAAAACTAAAGGGCCTTTCACACTGAGCGCGATTAAGTGTTGCAAATGTACAAAGTAATGACGCTCTTGAATCAAAACAATAGATCCCTATGGATCTATTCACACCGAGATCAATCACAGTGCGACAAAGCAAGATTTTTTTTCCACCAGTGTGTCTTTCCCCCCCCCAGTTGCCCTGTGATGAAATGGGTCGTCCAATTAGATATGAGCTTTAGATCACGTGCCCGGAGCCGCTGCTGTTACACAAAAGGGCGATATTGGTTACGCTATAGCACAGAATGCTAAGCCATCCTTTTCTTTTCCTTTCCTCGCTTTCTGTGATTCTTAAAAGTTTGTGTGCCTTTGGTGCTATATCCAAACATTTAAGTGATTCTTCATCTCAGTAGTCAAAGACAATAGCCCGATCAGCTGAATAGTGGGTTGCACCACCTAGTGTGCAGGCGTTTAATGCATTCTCGGTCAGTGGCACTTACTGTGCAGACGTGAATTAGCCGAAGGCGATCAATCATTTTGCGTTTGGTGTGAAAGCACCATTTACTTCACTTTATCGTGTCGCGCTCAGTGTGAAAGGGCCTTAACTGTGTGGCCAGTTACATGTTATGTCAGTCATACAGTGCTCAGCGTAAATGAGTACACCCCCTTTGAAAAGTAACATTTAAATAATATCTCAGTGAACTCAAAAACTATTTCCAAAATGTTGACAAAACTAAGTTTTATATAACATTTGTTTAACTTATAACATGAAAGTAAGGTTAATAATATAACTTAGAGAACAAAATTTTCAGTTTTACTCAAATTAGGGTGATGCAAAAATGAGTACACCCCACTGAAAGTCTCTGGAGCAAAGCTAAATTTTAGACTACAAATGTCTAATTTCATGCTGTCAGCAGTGGCACCACATGGAAGAGAAATGTCAGAGACCTGAGTATTAGACCTGAGAAAGAAACTAATTTATTTACACCAGAAAGGTGAAGGCTACAAGAAGATCAGCAAAGCTTTACTTATCAGTCAGAATACTGTAGCAAAAGTGGTACAAAAATTTAAAACATCTCACAGTGACGTCCAGGTTGTCCACGGAAGTTAACACCTCGACAGGAGCATCTTCTGATGAGAAGGGTTGAAGAAAATTGGCATGCAAGTTCACTGCAGTTATCTAAATAAGTAGAAAGCCAAACTGTGGTGACTATTTCCTGTGACACAATA
The DNA here is from genome assembly GCF_018812025.1 of Megalobrama amblycephala. Classification (NCBI taxonomy): domain Eukaryota; kingdom Metazoa; phylum Chordata; class Actinopteri; order Cypriniformes; family Xenocyprididae; genus Megalobrama; species Megalobrama amblycephala. The sequence goes on along the minus strand of NC_063060.1, from coordinate 8,525,510 downwards.
TGGTTTACACTGCAGAGGAATGGCATGCATTGGTGCCGTCCATAAAAGAAGCCTTTCCTAAAGCCCAGACACAAAAAAACCCACCTAGAGTTTGCCAGGGCCCATGCTGACAACGATGAAGACTACTGGGACTCTATACTCTGGAGTGATGAGACCAAGATAAATGTTTTTGGAACTGATGGCTTCAAAACTGTATGGCGTCGCAAAGGTGAGGAATACAAAGAAAAATGCATGGTGCCTACAGTGAAACATGGTGGTGGCAGTGTCCTTATGTGGGGCTGCATGAGTGCTGCTGGTGTCAGGAGCTGCATTTCATTGAAGGCATCATGAATTCACAGATGTACTGCTCTACTGAAAGAGAAGATGCTACCATCACTCCATGCCCTTGGTCGTCGTGCACTTTTCCAACATGACAATGATCCTAAACACACATCTAATGCCACTGTTGGATTTCTGAAGAAGAACAGGGTGAAAGTGATTCAGTGGCTCCTGATCTGAACCCAATCAAACACCTATGGAGAATTCTGAAGAGATAAGTTGAGCATCACTCAAAGGGTCATTCTTGAAGAATGGAAAAAGATAGACGTTGTAAAATGTCGCCAACTTGTTCATTCCATGCCTAGAAAACTTGGTGCTGTCAATTAAAAATCATGGAGGCCATACAAAGTACTAGATACAGTAGTGTTTGTTGTGGGGTGTACTCATTTTTGCATCACCCTAATTTGAGTAAAACTGAAAAATGTGTAATCTAAGTTATATTATTAACCTTACTTTCATGTTATAAGCTAAACAGATGTTATATTAAACTTAGTCTTGTCAACATTTTGGAAATTGTTTTTATGTTCATTGAGATATTGTTTAAAATGTTACTTTTCAAAGGGGGTGTACTCATTTACACTGAGCACTGTATATGTCATCTTTTCTTGTCTAAGGCCCTGTTTACATCTAGTATCAAGATGCATTTTGGTCGATCAGATCACAAATGGACGACACTAAATACAGGTGTAAACGGGGTGTAAATGCTTTGAGCTTTCGACCATTTCCAGAGGTAGTCAAAAACGCATGCGACCAGATTGCTATCGTGCTGTAAATGCTCATGTGTTTGAATGTGTTCGAATAGCCACAAAAGACCACCTACTCTCTGCCTACTGACCTAATGTGTAAACATTATGGAAAGCATGCCACCCAGACGGGATTTAAATTTTGTTGGCTGGAGACCCATGTTTGGTTTGAAAACGAAAAACGTACCAAGCATCATTCCTGATTTCTAACATGCACTCACAGAGTTCACTGTGGTCTTATGGCTGTCAGAGAAGAAACCAATGCTCTCTGTGTTTTTCCGTAAAAATTACATGTAAATTACACAAGCTTATTTTGTGCATTAGATCGAAAGATCTGAAAAAAACAACAAAAAAAAAACATTTACCCGCCCATAGATGCTCCCCTAGAAGAAATCAGGACAGAAGTGGATGAAAGTGGACAAAAGAGATGGAATAAAATACCAGGTGTAAACAGGAATGTGTCTCCCTCGTCCACTTGTGATCTGATCAACCAAAAGGCATCTTAACAGCAGGTGTAAACAGGGCCTGAATGGGCAGGTCATAGTCCAATGTGGACCAATCCTGTGAGACTAGGGCAGCTGAATGCATGAATGTGAGAAACAAAAGACAAGGAAAATAAGGCAACAGAAGGTGAAAAAAAAGAACAGGAGCTAGAAAACAGAAGCCAAATTTACCTCAGTACATAATGAAAATGAAAGCCCACACCCACTCGCTTATTACGAACTCTGTACGAATGAAGAGAAATGTGAGTGTGTGGGTGAGAATGGAGGAGAAAAACCAAGTGAACGTCAGCGAAGCACAACAATACATCTGCTCAAGAAAAGAGAGAGCAAGACAAAAACACAGGAAGCCAGAGGCACATGTCAGTGTGAACAAAAATGAATGGTTCTTCAGCAAACCATTGTATAGCTCGTACGAGAGACTGTAAACTCTAGCTCAGTTCAGCTGAATCTCTCAGAACATCCAAACTTCAGAACCCTGAAGTATTAATCTAATGTAATGTGAATGTCTGGGGTCTCTGCAGTGCGTAGGCTGCAGTGTGCATGTGCAGATGCGTCATGCTCAAATGTCCCCTCAGATTTTTGACAAGTGGATTTTGATTTCAATTTCCAAAGTTGAATGCTTGTAGACAAGAGAAAATGTAGGTAAAAGAGCAAAAATCAACTATTTACATTCAATAAATGTAGTCAGTTCAAATGCAACAAAAATACATGCTCATCACAGCCTTTCAAGCTCAGTCACAATTTTGCTTGGTTGATTTTAAAAACTGTATTAGTCCAGGTTTAAAACACATATACACTACCGTTCAAAGGTTTATGCTTCGTAAGATTTTTAAAATGATTTTGACAATTTGAAATATGATTACAATTTAAAATAACTGCTTTAAATTTTTTAATTAAATATTTTGCTGTGATGGAAAAGTTTTCAGCATCATTACTCCAGTCTTCAGTGTCACATGATCCTACAGAAATCATTTTAATATCCTGATTTGGTGCTAAAGAAACATTTCTGATAATTATCATTGTTGTGCTGCTTAATATTTTTGTTGAAAAAGGATTCTTTGATGAATAGGAAGTTAAAAAGAACATTTATTTGACATACAGTGGTGGTCAGAATTATTGGCACCCTTGGTAAATATGATCAAAAATAAATCTGAATTGTTTATCCTTTTGATCTTTAAATAATAAAATTAGCAAAAATCTAACATTTCATTGAAGGAAAAGAATTGAAAGTGGGGGGAAAATCAGATTATGAAATAAATGTTTATATCCAAAACACTTTGGCCACAATTATTGGCACCCCTAGAATATTTTATGAGTAAAATATCTCTGAAATATATTCCCATTCATATTTAAATTTTTTTAGCACACCAGGGTGATCATGAACATGAAATTGTCCAGCCGAGACTTCCTGTTCCACAGGAGAATAAACATGAGGAAACACAAAGGCCAAATTCCCTTAAACATTCATCACAATGAGTAAAACCAAAGAATATAGTTCTGATGTGCAGCATTGGATTGTTGAGCTTCACAAAATAGAAAGTGGCTGTAAAAAAATAGCTAAAGCATTGAAAATCCCCATTTCCACCATCAGGGCAATAATTGAGAAGTTCCAATTAACTAAAGATGTTACAAATCTGCCTGGAAGAGGACGAGTGTCTAAATCGTAGTAATGCATGGTGAGGAGGAAAGTTTGAGTGGCCAAAGACTCTCCAAGGATCACAGCTGGAGAATTGCAGAGATTAGTTGAGTCTTGAGTCTCAGAAAGCCTAAAAAAATGATCAAACAGCACCTACATCCCCACAAGTTGTTCTGGAGGATTTCAAGAAAAATCCTCTGCTCTCATCCAGAAACAATCTCCAGCATATTCAGTTGTCAGACACGACTGGAACTTCAAACAGGACCAGCTTCTATGGTCAGATGAAACTAAAAAAAAAGAGCTTTTTGGCAACAAACCCACCAGATGGGCTTGGTGCACACATGGATAAAAAGTACCCCATGCCCACGGTAAAATATACTGCTGGATCTTTAATGTTGTGGGCCTATTTTTCTGCTGGAGGTCCTGGACATCTTGTTCAGATACATGGTATCATGGATTCTATCAAATACCAACAAATAAAAATTCAAAACCTGACCACTTCTGCTAGAAATCCAATAATGGGCCATGGTTGGATCTTCCATCAGGACAATGATCCAAAACAAACATCAAAACCAACACAAAAATGTGTCACTGAGCACAAAATGAAGCTTCTGCCATGGCCATCCCAGTCCCCCGACCTGAACCCTAAAGAAAATGAGTGGAGTGAACTGAAGAGAAGAAGCACCAACATGGAGCTGGGAATCTGAAGGATCTGGAGAGATTCTGCATGAAGGAATGATCTCTGATCTCTTGTCAGGTGTCCTTCAAACTCATCAGACATTATAGAAGAGTCAGAGCTGTTTTCTTGGCAAAAGGAGGTTGCAAAAATTATTGAATAAAAGGGTGCCAATAATTGTGGCCAACATGTTTTGTAGATAAACATTTATTTCATAATGTGACTTTCCCCCCACTTTCAATTCTTTTTCTTCAATGAAAGGTTAGACTTTTTCTAATTTTATGAATTAAAGATCAAAAGGATAAACAATGCAGATTTATTTTTACAGTCATCTTTGATCATATTTACCAAGGGTGCCAATAATTCTGACCACCACTGTAAAATGTGTATATGTGTGTATACTCTATTGATTTATTACTTTGATTACATCAAGATCATTATTAGCACTTTAAACTTTATTTTAACAATCTCAGAAAAAGTTTAACATGACCTGGAATGCACCAGGAAAAGATGTAATGTGAGTGCTCTAAACAGCAACAGAATTATGCCTAATCATTTCCCATAATGCTTAGCAAACTCAGTCAGGTTTAGAAAGCATCCTGGTACTACCACTGTACTTTTTTTGTAAGGTATTAGTCATTCTGTGCTGCATGTAGTTGTGTCATATGATAGCTTGATTCAATTTGTGTGCTTGTGAGAGAGAGAAAGAGAGACAGTGCTGTATGATTTTGATTTGTGGCTTTAATATCTCTACAATGGACTGATGTGGACGACTAAAGCTCAAACAGGTCATTTGAGGTTTGTGGAAACAGCCAGTTGGTGCTTAGTCTACAATATCAGATGAACACTAATAAACAGATGTGTGTTTGGTGTTTATTAAAACGGCGACAAGTATCACAGACCGTGAGGGTATTTGGAGTAATGCTGTATTCATTAAGTTATAAATGTGACCTATAAGAGGTCTTTATATGCTCAGAGACTGTGCGTGTATGTGTGGTATCCAACGGTGATTCGATACAAGTTATGCTCTATCAACAGCATCCATAACATACTTTTAATTATTACAGAAAATAATTATGTCCCTCAGTTTAAAAAAAGTGAACAAAAATCACATTTACACTCATGCACTGAAAAGAAAAGTCTATAGAGCACCTGTCACAATGCCGTGTAGACGATCCAACACAAACACAATGATGAAGAGAGAATACTATCTTTAATAAATCCACACATGAAGAGCATTACACATGCATAACACTGACGAAACCAGACAAAGAACAACAGAAAAGCAGGAACTTAAGTAGTGTGGAAAATAAGGTGATTAAAGGTGCTAAAGAGGATCTTTTCATCGACTGAGAAACAAAGACTGTTAGTGAGTTTTTGAAATGAGCGCATGCGTCAGAACAGCCCCCTCCTTCACAGCTCAATTCGAGGGAACGCCTCCCAAAACTCGTGCACGAGTATTGGAACACGAGTGTTTAACACCGGCATTCGCTGTGTCGTGTTAGTGGATTCATTATGTCGGACTCACCGCAGGTAACTCATAATCTGCAGTTGTTACTCCTGTCTCCTGACAAAAACATTGCATGTGGCGCCTGTGGAGTGTGGAAAGTTACTGGAGCGCGCAGCCGTTCACGTCTCGCACAAGGAACGTAATGGCAGTGATTGACAAGCCATAGGGCCAATCCGCGCACGTCTTTCACAAGGAACGTCACGGCAGTGATTGACAAGCCAGAGGGCCAATCCGCGCACGTCTTGCACAAGGAACGTAATGGCAGTGATTGACAAGCCAGAGGGCCAATCCACGCACGTCTCTCACAAGGAACGTCACAGCAGTGATTGACAAGCCAGAGGGCCAATCCACGCACGTCTCTCACAAGGAACGTCACGGCAGTGATTGACAAGCCAGAGGGCCAATCCACGCACGTCTCTCACAAGGAACGTCACGGCAGTGATTGACAAGCCAGAGGGCCAATCCGCGCACGTCTCGCACAAGGAACGTCACGGCAGTGATTGACAAGCCAGAGGGCCAATCCGCGCACGTCTCGCACAAGGAACGTCACGGCAGTGATTGACAAGCCAGAGGGCCAATCGTTTACGCGATGATCGCGTAAATGATTGGCTGATGTTTTTAAGGCCCTACCTCGTGCACAGATGATGTATATTAATATTATTCCTTTCAGTGCACCTAATAAATAGTCTTTTATCAGTTAGAAAAAACAGTTTCAAGTAATATTGCAAAAATGTATAAAACAAAACATCCTCTTTAGCACCTTTAACAAGATACAGCTGATAAACATGAACTAATAATGATGGTGACCATGGAAACTGAGTGGCAGGAATTTATATCAAAGGAACACAGGAACCAATGAAAATCAAACAAAGAGTCCAAAACAAACAGACATGTGACAGCACCAAAATTAACATTAAAATGACATCTTGATGACCTAATCATTTCCCATAATGCTTAGCAAACTCAGTCAGGTTTAGAAAGCATCCTGGTACTACCACTGTACTTTTTTGTAAGGTATTAGTCATTCTGTGCTGCATGTAGTTGTGTCATATGATAGCTTGATTCGATTTGTGTGTGTGTGTGTGTTTGTGAGAGAGAGAGAAAGAGAGACAGTGCTGTATGATTTTGATTTGTGGCTTTAATATCTCTATCTGTATGTATGTATGTATGTATGTATGTATCTATCTATCTATCTATCTATCTATGGGTCAATGACGTGACGGTTAATTTTTTTGTCCAAAGGCCTTAATAATAATAAAAAACAAAGATATGACATCCAAGGTATGTAAGGTAGTACAACTAGATCTATTTTATTGAATCACAAAGGTTTGAATTATATTTATATAATTACTACATATAAAGGCTACACATAAAGGTATTTTGAAGATTTTGAGGTGTCAAAAGGTCATTCGGTTTAACCGTCCAAAGGCCAATACAGCCATTTCAATTGTGATTAAAATATCTTAAAAAGTAATAAATGTATATATTTTTTATTCTGGCACAATTTTATAACATCATATATTAACATAGTGCAAAATGGTATTAAAATTATATGTAGAAGTCGTTGCTTTGTTATGAGAAAGAATGTCCGGAAAAATTAATTTCATTGATGTCATTCGGAGTAACCAATATAAAGGGACCATTTTGGATCAAGTCATGCGGTCGGTATCATATGACAGGATGTGACATCATTCATAAACCTAAAAAGGACCACATGGTCATGAAGCAAAGTAACTCTCTTTTAACTATTTAAAAAATTCATGTTTTAACTTGCTCATACGAATGTCCCGAAACATCAGGTCACAGAATAACTTTTTTTGGTGACAAATTTTGTCCATATTGTAAAAAATGACAAAAGCTGTGTTAATTGATTATAAAAACCAGATAATCTCATTGTTAACACTTAATAAATATTCAAAATTAATTATATCATAATTGTTTTTTGTACACTTTTAAAAACCTTATTCGTCAATGACCCATATATATATATATTGACGAATAAGGTTTATATATATATATCTATATATATATCTATATATATATATATATATATATATATATATATATATATATATATATATATATATATATATATATATATACGAATAGCCATATATATACACACACACTTTTTTGAACATTCTCTGAAGCCCAAATATGTACAGTACCAATATATCTGCTCCAACATCACATTGGTGATCTCACGTCTTTCTCACAAAGCTCAGTGACAAAAAGGCAATGACCTAAACAAATCTCCAGGGAGAACATTGGCAGTAAAATTTGTTCTCAGTTTAGTTCCAAAATGTTCTTTTATTAAAATACCCTATTATCTTCCCACGAGGATTCAACTGTATGTGCCAAGCACACACTGCACATCAATTTGGATTAAAATCACCCCAGTCTTGATGGTAGAATGATGATTAAACATTTTAATTTGATAGATCTTCTGCTTTTCCCCACCGCAAAGCACAGCAGTGGCTCTAAAGCTCTGATTTGTATGGAGAGTCCTCTTGAGATTATCCTCACACTGTGGGAAGTCTATGCATTACTTTTCTGGCTTGTAACCCTCATGTAAAATGTGTTTACGTGTTGATAAGACTTGCTCAGGCATACAGGAAAAATCCTAAAGAAGTCCTATGTCAGAATTCAGGTGTGTGTGGGTTTACTAACAAATTTATCCACAGAAGTTCACTAAATCTGACAAAATAAAATAAAATAATGCTTTTAATTTCTAAAAATGTAAAAAGCCTCGCATAAAAGCAATGCAAAGTGGTATGTCCTCATTTAGATGTATGTGTATGTAAACATGTGATTGTGTGCATATGTGTACAAGTGTGAGAAGAAAGGTTTCGAATTTGGAGACACAGCAAGGAAAGAGCAGCTTAAAAATACACTATGTACCCCATGGGCAACGCTACATATAATCCCCCCTAGAGAGAGAGAGTCAAAGAGAGAGAAATATAGATTTGGTGATGGGAAGTGTTTAAGAAGTAGACTTCCTGTGCGCTGCAGTGCCTCAGAAATTGAAAGAGAGTGAGAGATTGGTTAGACTGGGATTACGATAACAGCATGGAAAAAACAGTCTCATGAGATGTATGGAAATAGCATCCTACATCCTGTTTTACACACACACACACACACACACACACACACACACACACACACACACACACACACACACACACACACACACACAACCAACTCACAGTAACACACACAGACTAAGACCAAGATGGCAAAAGCGTGCCCCAAGCACAGGGTCCCTTTATACATAAAAGTTTGGGGTCAGTAGGATTTTTTTTTCTTTAATAAATTAATACTTTTATTCAGAAAGGATGCATTAAATTGATCAAAATTGATAGTAAAGACATTTATAATGACAAAAAATGTCTATTTCAAATAAAAGTTGTCCTTTTGAACTTTCTATTCATCAAAGAATCCTGAAAAAATATCACCGTTTCCACACAAATATTGTTTTCAACATTGATGATAATAAAAAATGTTTCTTAAGCACCAAATCAGCATATTAGAATGATAGCATATTCTGAAGGATCATGTGACACTGAAGACTGGAGTAATGATACTGAAAATTCAGCTTTGACATCACAAGAATAAATTACATTTTAAAACATATTAAAATAGAAAACAATTGTAATAATATTTCACAATATCACTGTTTTTACTGTATATTTGATTAAATAAATGCAGCCTTGGTGAGCATATTCTTTCAAAAACATTTAAAAAATCTTACAGTTAAAGTTAGTGTGCACTTAAAGGTGCAGTAAGCGATTTCTGAGAAGCACAGTTGAAAGTGAATTGGACCGAGCACCACAACACACTTGTAGCCAATCAGCAGTAGGGGGCGTGTCCTCTCATAATGGGGGAGGAGAGAGAGTGAGCAAGAGGGAGACTGTAGAAAGAGACATCACTGAGAGACATTACAAAAGAGAAAAGGTCAGAGGAAGATCACTAAAAAAGAAGGGTTATGATCAGCAAGAGCTTTAGGACCTGCGTTAATATTAGGCCTAGTCCACACATACATGGATATTTTTATAAACAGAGTTTTTCCTCTATCTTTTTAAAAAAGCCTTCCACACAAGCACGGTTTTAAAAAAATCTCCGTCCACATGAAAACACAAAAACACACAACAATGCGCTGTCAAAAGTCATGTTGGCCAATCAGATGCCTGGAAAAAAGTTTACTTCTGGTTCTGGTAGGCTAACAACATTGTCATTTTTTAAGCATTTTATTACTATTATTATTATTAATCCCTTAAACCAGAACAATACAACGAGACATATTCATTCAAAGTAAAAAAAAAACATTGTCATAAGCTTTCTACTTCTACAGTGCCCTCCACAAATATTGGCACCCTTAGTAAATATGAGCAAAGGCGGCTGTGAAAAAAAATCTTCATTGTTTATCTTTTTGATCTTTCATTCAAAAATGTTTTTCTCCAATACATGTTTGCCACAATTATTGGCATCCCTAGAAATTCTTCTAAGTAAAATATCTCTGAAGTATATTCCCATTCACATTTACATTTTTTAGCACACCAGGGTGACTAGGAGCATGAAATTGAGCAGCCATGACTTCCTGTTCCACAGGAGTACAAATATGTGTAAACACAAAGGCCAAATCCCCTTAATCATTCATCACAATGAGGAAAAACAAATAATATAGTTCTGATGTGCAGCAAAAGATCGTTGAGCTTCACAAAATAGAAAATGGGTATAAGAAAAAAGCTAACGCATTGAAAATCCCCATTTCCACCATCAGGGAAATAATTAAGAAGTTTCAATCAACTAAAGAGGTTACAAATCTGCCTGGAAGAGGACGTGTGTCTAAATCGTCCTAATGTGCAGTGAGGAGGAAAGTTTGAGTGGCCAAAGACTCTTCAAGCATCACAGCTGGAGAATTGCAGAAATTAGTTGAGTCTTGAGTCTCAGAAAGCCTAAAATTTTTTTTTAAAATCCTTCTTTGCTCATCCAAAAACAAACTCCAGCATATTCAGTTGTCAGACAAGACTGGAACTTCAAATGGGACTGGCTTCTGTGGTAAGATGAAACTAAAAAAATAGCTTTTTGGCAGCAAACCCACCAGATGGGTTTGGTGCACACATGGATATAAAGTACCCCATGCCCACGGTTAAATATGCTACTGGATCTTTAATGCTGTGAGCCTATTTTTCTGCTGGAGGTCCTGGACATCTTGTTCAGATACATGGCATCATGGATTCTATCAAATACTAACAGATAAAAAATCAAAACCTGACCACTTCTGCTAGAAATGTAACAATGGGCAGTGGTTGGATCGTCCATCAGGACAATGATCCAAAACAAACATCAAAACCAACACAAAAATGTGTCACTGAGCACAAAATGAAGCTTCTGCCATTCTGCCAGTTCCCTGACCTGAAACCTAAAGAAAATGAGTGGAGTGAACTGAGGAGAAGAAGCACCAACATGGAGCTGGAATCTGAAGGATCTGGAGAGATTCTGTATGGAGGAATGGTCTCTGATCTCTCCTCAGGTATTCTCCAAACTCATCAGCAATGTTCCCTCTAAGCTGTGCGCGGCAATTATTTTTTCTGCGCGGCCACGGCTTCAGAAGTGCGCGGCCGCGCAGAAAAAATAATTGCCGCACAGAGAACAGACATGAAAATCATGTGTGGGGAAATCCATTTGATTGTAGTAGTTTAAATGAGAAATAATTGCAGTGCTCTGGACAACTGCTATAGAGTTATTATCGCTATAGAGTTGGAACCGGTGAATGCGGTTTACAGGTTTCATAGAAAGAAAATGATTGAGCGCGTGTGAGCTGGCTGGCCCTGAGCCAAATCAGTCGCGGTAAGAATACTGTCATGTTTGCGGACTAAATACCTCAATACGAGAGGCAACGCGAAACGAAAAGAAATGTGAAATAAAACGTCATGTTTTAATGAAAAGTGGTGGAAATAACGGATGATGGGCACAGAATGAACAAAACTCTGAGACATTTACAATCACACACCCACCACAGGTGTAGCTTGCAAACTCAAAATACATCAGTGATATACCTCAGTTTAAATAGATTATTGTGTGTGGTGGTGCTGTGGGTTTTAGGGATGTTTAGATAACTATAAAAGAGTTAACATGTTCACTTTTCTTAAAAATATTTAGCTATCAGATCTGTTTAAATGCTTCAGTTTGTTTTTACTTTATAATATATTAAAACAAATGGAAGCATTTAAACTGATATAATACTGTATATCAGTTTAAATACTTAAATATTATATTATATTTTATTATATTATAATGTAAGCTTAATAAAAAAAAATGATCTCATAAGGATTGTTTAGGGCTCCTTGCCACGAAAAATCTTGAAACCTCCTGGTATAAAAAAATCTGTGAAATTCATAAGCAATAAACATTTAATTTTGATGGTTTTACACTGTCTTGCTAATAATTGACTGCACAAAAACACATTATGGTTGTTTTGAACCATCATTGTAACTGCTCATATTATATTATTATAAAGAATTGAACTGTCCTGCAGGAGGACAGAAATTATTTTTAATAGAATTTCTTGGTAAAGACTGGTACAGTTAATACAGCAATGTGAACAAATCTCAAGTAACCTAAAATGTGCTTAATTTAGTGACTGAACTGCTTGTTTTCAAACATATTATTTAATATATCACTAAGTTACATCAAGGGTCAAATAAAATAGAAACGGCACATTAAAGTTAAATGTTACAGTTGCATGATCAAACCATTTTTTGTCTGTGTGTTTACATTCATTGTACAGGTCTGATATAAAGTATGTTTTTGCTCAGGTGACCAAAATGTGCGCTCAACAGAGAAAAGTTTTGCTCAGCGAGAAAAAAAATTAGAGGGAACATTGCTCATCAGGCATTATTGAAGAAGACTCAGAGCTGTTATCTTGGCAAAAGGACATTGCAATAATTGGGTGCCAATAATTGTGGCCAACATGAACTAGAAAAACATTTACTTCATAATGAGCTTTTCCACCCATTTTCAATTCTTTTCCTTCAATGAAAGGTTAGAATTTTGTGAATTTTTTGAATGAAAGATCAAAAAGATAAACAATGCAGATGTATTTTCACAGCCGCCTTTGCTCATATTTACTAAGGGTGCCAATATTTGTGGAGGACACTGTATACGTGAGTAACATTGTTATTGCTATGTTCCACAGAACCAAAATATGCTGTTGTTGTAGTTATAGTAACAGGACAGTTTTGAGTGTCATTGTTTGTCTGGAGCTACAGTATGTTAATTTTTTGTTCTTCCTTGTCGTTTGTTCTTCATCTTGGCTTTATTTTTCACAAAGCGTTATTTTGCTTTGCTTCAGCCGTGATAAAGAGACATTAATTCTTGCATTGCATGTTCATGCATTTTGGGGGGCGGAGCAATGAAGGGAGGGGTGTGTTTGTTTGAGTTGATTTCAAATATCAACAGTGTTTCTCAGAAAACCTTTACTGCATAATGCATTTCTTGGGTGGTAACAAACCTCAGACCTCAAGGGAGCGCAAGAGTTATCTTCAAAAGTTCTATGCCATAACACTTAGTTTTTATTCAAGTAGCTATAAAAACAAATCAACTTTAACTGGCTTGCTCAGCAAGGCTCTTTTCAAACTGTTGCTCCGCCATGAAAGTAAAGAGGAAACCTGCTGACAGTTTATGCTAATGCCCGCTATACCTGCTCTTGTGACAATGCTAAATGCATTGCTTTATGAATTGCCTCTAACATATTTCAGAATGCAATGATGCACAAAATTGAGCTAGTAAATCTAGAAGCATCTGCATAGTGACTTGCATAGAGTGCGTCTCAGGCCTAAGCCTCACCTACCCTCCATAGGTGTGTTGCTGTCAGGGCGATTGGCGAAAACCACATCCACATATTCCAGCTGTAACCTCTGCAAAGAACACTTCAGACCTACAGAGAGAGAGAGAGAGAGAATGTATAAGATAATTGATTTTTAGTAGTGAGAGTTTGATTTGTGATAAAAACTGCACACAAAACTGCTTTAAGATGGTCTGGGGAACATCGGGAGGAATGACATTTATCGCTATGACTTTGGACTCTTCCTCACACAAAACTATTGTATGGCTTCAGAACACTTGGAATTTAATGCATGAGTTCTATGGACATTTATAATACTTTTATGAGGTTTTCTTTTGTCATTTTTGGAGCTTAAACAGCAAAAACATTAAAGGATTAGTCCACTTTCAAATAAAATTTTCCTGATAATTTACTCACCCCCATGTCATCCAAGATGTCCATGTCTTTCTTTCTTCAATCGAAAAGAAATTAAGGTTTTTGATGAAAACATTCCAGGATTTTTCTGCATATAATGGACTTCAATGGCCTCTAGACGGTTGAAGGTCAAAATTACAGTTTCAGTGTGGCTTTAAACGATACCAGACGAGGAATAAGGGTCTTATCTAGCGAAACGATCGGTCATTTTCGAAAAAAATGTAAATGACCTTCAACCGTCTAGAGGCCATTGAAGTCCATTATAAGGAGAATAATCCTGGAATGTTTTCATCAAAAACCTTAATTTCTTTTCGACTGAAGAAAGAAAGACATGAACATCTTGGATGACATGGGGGAGAGTAAATTATCAGGAAAAGTATATTTGAAAGTGTACTAATCTTTTAATATATTCTTTTATGTTTTGTGAAAGAAAAAAAGGTTTGGCACAACATTAGGGTGAGTAATGAAAATTCATTCAACTATTCTATAAAATAGGAAAGATCTAAAATGAAGACTCAAACTCATGCAGTTGCCAAAGAATTTACATTCATTCTGAGCTGCTATATCTGACAACCAGAAGTGTGAAAAGAGATGGAGGGATGGGAGGAGAGAGGAAACTCAGAGAGAGCAAAAATAGGAACAGGTGAGCAGTTGAGAGAAGATTAGAAGAGTGCAGCTTTGCAGACATGAGGGGAGAGGAAGAGAAAAAAGATGAGGAAGCAGAGAAAGGATGAATGATTCAGTCTGACACTACTTTTGTCCCATTCAGCAACACAGAGAGAGACAGAGAGACAGAGAACAAAGACTGAGGGACAGTATATAACATACATTATGCACTGTCAGTAATGTGTTTATTTGTGTATATTTATAGACTAGGGTTATAACAGTAACCATTTTGGTAGCATCCAGTATTAGGTTTAAAATGAACAAGATTATTCTGATTAGGGTGATACCGGAAGTTAAAGGTGCCCTAGAATTAAAAACTGAATTTATATTGGCATAGTTAAATAACAAGAGTTCAGTACATGGAAATGACATACAGTGAGTCTCAAACACCATTGTTTCCTTCTTCTTATATAAATCTCATTGTTTAAAAGATCTCCGAAGAACAGGCGAATCTCAACATAACACCGACTGTTACGTAACAGTCGGGGTGTACGCCCCCAATATTTGCATATGCCAGCTCATGTTCAAAGCATTAGACTAGGGCAGAACGTCTGGATGTGCACAGCTGAATCATCAGACTAGGTAAGCAAGCAAGAACAATAGCGAAAAATGGCAGATGGAGCGATAATAACTGACATGATCCATGATAACATGATATTTTTAGTGATATTTGTAAATTGTCTTTCTAAATGTTTTGTTAGCATGTTGCTAATGTACTGTTAAATGTGGTTAAAGTTACCATTGTTTCTCATTGTATTCACGGAGACAAGAGCCGTCGTTATTTTCATTATTAAACACTTGCAGTCTGTATAATGCATAAACACAACTTCATTCTTTATAAATCTCTCCAACAGTGTAGCATTAGCCGTTAGCCACGGATCACAGCCTCAAATTCATTCAGAATCAAATGTAAACATCCAAATAAATACAATACTCACATAATCCGACGCATGCATGCAGTATGCATGATGAACACTTTGTAAAGATCCATTTTGAGGGTTATATTAGCAGTGTAAACTTTCTTTATGCACTGTTTAAGGCAAGCGCGAGCTCCGTGGGCGGGGAGCCGCAACATGAACCGGCGCATTTCTAATTATGCCCCAAAATAGGCAGTTAAAAAAATGAATAAAAAAAATCTATGGGGTATTTTGAGCTGAAACTTCACAGACACATTCAGGGGACACCTTAGACTTATATTACATCTTGTAAAAAAACGTTCGATGGCACCTTTAATAATATCAGGGCTAATTTTAGGCTTGGAAGCTTGTAAAAATTAAAGACCGCATGAACACTGTTTTGAACACAATCCTAACAGATGTATAATATCGGCCATTATATTAGTTATCAGTCATAAAAGTATTACATATTTATTGGTATAAAATTTGGGAACACAAAAAAAAAAGTCAATCATATTGACCAAAATATGTTGTTTCATTACTATTTAGACCAGTGGCCCCAAAAAGGCACATCAGGCACATTCAAAATGAGTGTCACATAAAACTATAGACAATTATGTACATTACCAAAATTTTTGGGGTTAGTAAGATTTTTTGCTAACACTTTACAAAAAGGCCTCATTTGTTAACATTGAGTTAGTTAATGTATTATGATCAATACATTTGTTACCGTATTGGTCCCACTTTATATTAAGTGGCCTTAACTACTATGTACTTACATTTAAATTAATCATGTTTTTACATTGTACTTATATTTTAAAAACACCTGCATGTAATTACATCTGTAATTAATTTCTGTAATTACATTTATAATTACACTGTTGACCCATCCCTTACACCTTACACCTACCCATACCACCAAAGTTTTCTCTAACATTACCAGTATCCCACCTCAATAGCAGCAAAAGTGTTTTGCAATTCAATATGAACCCAATAAGTACACTGTACTTATTTTTTGATGCAAGTACATAGTAGTTAAGGCCACTTAATATAAAGTGGGACCCAGTATTTATTAATCTTTGTTAATGTTAGTTAATACAATCTAGCAGTTCATTGTTCATGTTAATTCACAGTGCATTAACTAATGTTAACAAATACAACATTTGATTTTAATAATGTAAATAATTAGTAAATGTTGAAATTAACATGAACTAAGATTAATAAATGCTGTAAATATTGTTCATTCTTAGTTCATGTTAACTAAAGTAGTTAACTAATGTTAACTAATGAAATTTGTAAAGTGTTACTGATTTTTTTATGTTTTTTTAAAAGAAGTCTCTTATGCGCTTCTACTGCATTTATTTTATGAATACAGAAAAATACTGTTTGCTTTCCTAATACATATTTTTTAAAATATAATGTATTCCTTATTTTTCAGCATCATTACTTCGGTCTTCAGCGCACATGATCCTTCAGAAATCATTTTATATGCTGATTTGGTGCGCAAGAAATAGTTTTTGTTTTATGTTTGTGAAAATTGACTTTTTTTCGGAATCCTTTAATAAATACTGTATATAGTTAAAAAGAACAGCATTTATTTGAAATAGAAATCTTGCTGAATAAAAGTAATAATTTCTTTTAAAAAATCTGTTATTTTTCCATTAAGAACCTCACAAACATCTGTTCTGTGAAATGTTTTGCAGAAAATGTGTGCTTGTGCTGTTTTTCTTTTAAATAAATGCCACTTGGTTTGACATTTTGTTATTTAATGCAATGGCATTCAAACTTTTTTGAGCGCTGCTTAAGTGTCCAAATACTTTTTTGGGTCACTGCCTCTGAACAGCCTGAACATAGCTTTTCTTTTAAATTACATTTTCTTATTTCATACACCTGTGTGTAAGTACTGTGAAAGTAATGCATTGGCATAACTGATGCTTTACAGTCATGCCAATAAATCTTGGCTGAGAGAGAAAGAAAAAGAGCAAACACCAGGTGTGTTGAAACAAAGTTGTCAGATAGCTTTCAGGTGATCAGACGGTAAATGTGATTACTCTGCCGTACTGAAATTAATCTGACAGATAAACCGCACACTCGTCCATCAGAAAAACACAGTAATCCAGCCAATCTCAGACTCATTAATCTGCCCCTGGCTCACCGAGTGCACCCTCGCAACCGCCACGGCTCTAATCAGTCAGAATTTTCTGGGTTTGTGGGGGAGATATTCTTAGCAGGGAGCTTTTTAAAAAGTACACAGAGGATAAACAGACGTTTCTTTCTAGTCCACAAACAATGTCATATAAACGAGCTAACGAGGAGGGGAGAGAGCCATGAGCCAGGAAGGAAAAGTACACACAAGCTAGAGTGATAAAAATAACTTGGGGAATGGGAGGGAGGGAAGGATGAGCGAAGTATGCGAATGATTCAGTTAGTTTCATGAAATACTAACAGTTTTCTCAATTTGAAAGTGATACAGAAATGACATTACAGATATTAAACTCTCTTAAAATCAGTGATCTGCCTTTATCTCATAGGAATACAGTAATAGAGCAGAGATAAATCAGAATATTATTACATGTAGATTTGCACTCTTAATCAAGCACTCAAATAAAGCTTATGATCATACCATGTAAGTGTTTGAGAATACCATGTAAATATGGTTAAATAAAAATTAAATTACAAAATAAAATAAAAAAGTCTTTAAAGGTTTTAAAAATTTAACAAATGGCAGCTAAATCTGTAAGTGATGTATGTATGTTTAAATTATTTTTAGTATTAATCAGCATTTTTGTATTGCTTCCAGAAAAAATTATAATTAAAACAAGATATTTTTTGATATTTTACTGGAAAAGAAGACAATCATATGATTATGAAAATTCTATTTGGAAGTGTAATAAAAGTTGAAGGTGAATGGTTTCTGTGTCTATATACATACTGTATTTGAATCATTACCTTTGGTTTGCATATGTTCTCTGTATAAGCATTTATCAAGAGAGATTCAGAGAGAGAGAGAGAGAGAGAGAGAATCTCACACTGTTTAAGAATGAATGTTGGTGTGGGTGCTATGCTTTTATTAGGAACAAGGCCACACACAGTCTACTGCAGCGAAGGAGAAAAAAAATCAATAGGGAGGAGGCAATGCGAAAGAAAAGAAGAAAAAAAGGTTCAGGTCAATTACAAACGACAGGGGGATTAGAAGAAAGAAGAAGAATATACCTTCAATAATGTGCTTCCTCGAGAGCCCACGCTCTGTCTCTGCCCTAGAGAAAAGAAAGAAAGAAAGAAAGAAAGAAAGAAAGGAAGAAAGGAAGAAAGAAAATAATGCCTAAATCTCAAGGAGAAAATAAG